>NC_069499.1:43846164-43978664 GCF_027579735.1 Bombina bombina | reverse complement strand
GTCGGGATCACAGATGATTGTGATAGTGACCTAAGAGGTAAAACATTAATCTAATTAGTATTATTTAAATTGAATGATGATCATATTGTAATTATCCAGTAGAGTCGGTTTATCAAAATATTTATTATTTAAAGATATTTTGGCAAATCAATTTTTATTGGCGACAATTTTGATTATGCAAAATCTAGGCCTATTACTGCTTTATTTTTGTTTAGCTTTAAAAATAACAATTGTAATCTAATTTACTTCATTCTCCTGATATCCTTTGCTGTAAAGCATATCTAGAAATGCTTACTAGCTACTTGAACATAGATGCCTCTAATGGAGGTATATTTGAATGTATTTTAAAATCTTATTTTCTTTCTGACTCATGAACAAATATATTGTGGTTTAATGTCCCTATTCATCAAATCAAAAGCAGCTCCAAACAATGGTATTGCTATGTGAGCTCTGTATTAAATTAACGTTTGCAGATACAGTGCTAAATTTTTGTAGCCTAATTTTGGTTTTAATAATATATTTAAAATAATAAAATTCATATACACCTGCATAGTATAAACCTACAAATGCAGAAACACAAACGCTACAGTATACATTAGACACGCATGTATACACACACAACATATACACTTATACATGCAGATACACACACACACACACACACACACTAAATATCATACACTTACACATGCACATACACACACACACTATACATGCAGGCTTTGATCTTATAGACCCTATTGTTTATTATGGTGCTCGCCACCTATTAGCTGGCGAGGGATTTTTAACGAGGTAGGTGCGGAGAAATTCACGAGCGTATAAATAGATAGTTTAGTAATTACTGTTTTGTGCGAGATTTATGTCGAGCGAGTATTTTCGAGCTTCAAAAAAGACCAGAATTCAAGAGTTGCGGACAAGTTCGCTCGACATATGTTATTGTAAGGTTTTCGATGGATTTGTGGCATAGTACATACGGTTATTGATCCGCACGCAGAAATTTAGACGGAAATAGTCACGAAGACCTCGCAGACAGCTTAGTACATGGAGCAAAAAGCATAAAATACTTCATGCTGGAAGCTCCTTTGTTTGCAGCGTTCGCCGCACTGAGCTGCTCAGGCAGCTCACGGCAGAACACTGACTCCCTGTTATCTAGTCTATTCACTTTATAATAAATCAACTCGTGTAATTTCCAAAGTTTTATGACATCAGGCTAATATAAACCTTCCTGCAGAGGCCCCTCCTCCTTGTAGGGATGTGACAGGAATTAATGAAAATATATCTCAAATATAGTGCAAAAAAGAAATAAAGGGTAAAATACATTTAAAAAGATGAATAATACATACTGCAATGATTTCTATTAAGATGGTGCTTTGTTATAACAATGAAACAGACTGTTTAACATCTCTAAGGTTTAAAGCTATGGTAAAACCAAGCGTTTAACAAATGCTAGGGTTTACCATCACTAAAAATCATGGGTAATTTCATTCATCAACCGCAAAAAAAGGGTGCTAAACTCACCCTTTCTGTGCCGTTACACAGCACTTAATTCAGCGGCTCTGGCCACCCAAGGCACATTATCTTCTACCAATGAGGTGCTGCTTGCACCTCCCTGAACCAATAGCTGTGCGTACATACAGAAAGCTGTAAGTTGATAAGCACCACTATTGGTTCAGAGGTGCAAATATCACCTCATTGAAGGAAATCGTTTTGATGTGGGTGACCGGAGCCGCTGAATTTAGCGCTGTGCAACGGCACAGGGTGAGTTTAGCACAGTTTTCTTTCCTAAGATATGGAGAGTCCACAACGTCCTCAATTACTAGTGGGATTATCACTCCTGGCCAGCAGGAGGAGGCAAAGAGCACCACAGCAAAGCTGCCAAATAACATATTTATCATAATATTTCTCCTTCCCACAATCCAGTCATTCTCTTTGCCTTTGTCGATGGAGGAAGTGAAGTTTTGGTGTCTGAAGAAAATTGGATTTCCTTTATCTACAAGCAAGATTTTTGGGTCTAGCCATAGTCCACGTTTACCTCTTCAGTAGGGTAGTGGTGGCTTTAAAGCAGTTAAGAAAACACAGCAAGGCCCATCTTTCAAGTTCCTAACATTTTGCTGCCCTAGTATAGAAAGCCAGAGTAGGTTTAAAGACGAGCAAAAAGTGGCGCTTACCAATCCTGGGGGTCCGTGATATCGAGCAGCGTGTCTTCAGCATCAGCACTCTTCACCTGATCCTACACCTCTGTTATGGGAGCCCAGCGAGTGCGCTTCCGTCCAAAGCGCAAACAATTCAATATGCAAAAGACTACTTCCGGGCATCACACATAAACTGGAAAAACCTAGCAGCCTGGGTCACGTTAAAAAGTAAAAAAATTGTTTATTGTAGACGCAATAAAATCAAAATAAGCCATAGCTCTATAATAAAAATCCGGGGTCACAGAACGGCAACTGCAGACATGTTTCGTGTGGCTCCACCACAGTTGATCACGGGTCTAGCCGTAGTCCACATTAATCTCTTCAGTAGGGTAGTGGTGGCTTTAAAGCAGTTAAGAAAACACAGCAAGGCCCATCTTACAAGTTCCTAACATTTTGCTGCCCTAATATAGAAAGCCAGAGTAGGTTTAGTCTGTTCTTTCTTTTTTTTCTACAGGTCTCTGTGAGGAGTGGTGTCCTCTCACACCGTGTAAGCTGTCGTCCTGCCGGATTGCCAGACTGCAGGTAAGTGCTTTTTGTCTTCTAGGTACTGAAGACTTTGCTCTTAATGGATCAGTTATTTAATTATGCAGAAAAAAATTGGGACTTAGTAATAATTTACACATGATTCAATGGGCAGTATGCAGGTGCAATGTGTAGGACTAAGGGTTCATTTTCTCTTCTCTGGGGAAATGTTTCCCTTAGGCTCCTTTTAATTCCACTTTGAGGATTATATGTTTGGGCTGTTTGTGCTTAAAATTAACCAGGTGCCGTTTGTAGTTGATCTTTAATGGCGGCAGTATGTTAAGGAGACTCTGTGCCATCCCTCATAACTTGGAGACTCGCAAGTATTTGGGCTGTTTGTGCTTAAAACTTAACCGGGTCTTGCTTATAGTTTAATATTTAATGGCGGCAGGGTGTTTAGGAGATTTTGTGCTCTACTTCATAACTTGGAGACACGCAAGCATTTGGGCTGTTTGTGCTTTAACTTAACAGGATGCCGCTTATAGTCTAATCTTTAATGGCGGCAGGGTGTTTAGGAGACTTTGTGCCCCTCTCATACCTTGGAGACACGCAAGTTTCAGAGGCAACAGGTTGTTTTCTTTATTTGCTTCTCGGTAGTATTCTCTGGGTGCTCACTATTGTCACTGTCCTTGTACTTTTCTAACCGGCTGGGAGAATGAAGGGCACTTCATTTCTTTGCCGTTCATGTGACTCCGCCTCCTTTGTTTAAAGGACTAGTATAGTCAAAAATAAACGTTTAAGATTCAGATAGAACATGCAATTTTAAGCAACTTTCTAATTTACTCCTATTTTTCTTCATTCTCTTGATATCTTTATTTTAAAAAGCTGGAAAGTAAGCTTAGGAGCCAGCCCATATTTGGTTCAGCACCTGGGTAGAACTTGCTAACTGGCTACATTTAGACACCAATCAGCAAGAGCTACCCAGGTGCTGAACCAAAAATGGTCCGGCTTCTAAGCTTTACATTCCAGCTTTTTAAAATAAAGATACAAAGAGAACGAAGAAAAATTGATAATAGTAGTAAATTAGAAAGTTGCTTAAAATTGCATGTTCTATCTGGATCATGAAAGTTTAATTTTGACTATACTATCCCTTTAAGATGCGGAACGGCACCATTTTTGGCTCTGTGTCCGGTCATGTGACCCCCGCCTCCTCCGTCTGAGAACGGAGCGGCGCTTGGGTTTACTGTCTAAATATTGAGACTTTGAATTCTAAAGCAGCTAGGTTTCTTTTCCTCAAGAGAAGACATGGCTGGAAGTTTTGGCATTGTTAATTAACGTTAATTTAAATAAAGAATAAATAACTTTTTTGTTTGAGCCTCATGTCAGGATGATGCTGTTCAGGCAATGCCACAGCTTTCTCCTCAAATGTCCCAAGCCTCTATGGCGTCTCATACATTGCCCTGCAGTTACTTTCAGCCTCCTGGAGGAGTGTATTTGCCTGCAGAAATTGCTCCACAGGTATCCTCAGCGGCATCTGCGGCTTTATCTGCTTTTCCTATGTTAAAGGGAAAACGCAAGAGGAAAATAAGAGATTCAGATAGTAAGGTTTCTGTCCTACCTGCTGCTACACAGGTTGCCCTTCCTCATAAGTCTGAGGAGGATATGTTGGTAGCCTCTGAGGGTGAAATCTCAGATTCGGACAGTATGATTCCTTCATCTGATGCTGAAGTAGTATCCTTCAGGTTTAAGCTTGAACACCTTTGTGTATTGTTAAAGGAGGTTTTGGCTACTTGGACGACTCCGATATGCCTAGTAAACTTAATAGTTACTACAATGTTCCATCCTCTGGAAGTGTTGCCTGTTCCAGACCGTGCATCTGAGTTTTTTTGCACAGGAATGGGAGAAGCCAGGGAGTCCCTTTTCCTTGTCTCCTTTTGTACTTTTAAAAGATGTTTCCTGTCGCTGACTCCATTAATGATTCATGGTGCCTAAAGTAGAAGGGGTTTGTTCTACTCTAGCTAAGAGAACTTCTATTCCTATAGAGGATACCTGCTCTTTTAAGAATCCTATGGACAAAAAAGCTGGATATTTGAAGATATGTTCATCAAAGTCTTCAATGGCAACCTGCCGTTTGTATTGCTGCTTTTTTAAGTGCAGCATTTTATTGGTGCGATTCCTTGTCGGTATCAATTTTGGTAGAGACTCTTTAGGAGATCCTAGTCAGGATTACGGCTCTCAAATTAGCCTATTCCTTTATTTCTGATGCTACAGTGCTAGTTATTTGACTGGGAGCCAAGATATCTTCTCTATCCTAGCCGCAGGGCGCTGTGGCTAAAATGCGCTAGAGCTTGGACTTAGAAGGGTAAGATTTGTTTGGATCTGGTGGCAGAAATAATTGATTCTTCGGGTGGAAAGGTCCTTTCTTCCACAAGCCAAGAATAATAGAAATCAAATTTAATTTTTGTTCCTTTCAGTAACTTCAAAGGAAAGTCTTCCTCTCCCTCTATCAAGCAGGAACAGTCCAAGTCTTCTTGGAAACCCAGTCAGTCTTGAAACTAGGGGAAGTAATCAAAAATAACAGCTGAATCTAAGTTAGCATGTTGGGTTTGTCCCGATCTGGGGTTGGATATGAATACGAGTTGTCCCAGATCCTTGGGCTGTGGACATAGTTTCCTAAGGTTTCAAATAGAATTCAAATTTTCTCTCCTAGGGACAGTTTTCTTCTCTCAGGATTATCTGCAGTCCAGGTAAATAGAGAGGCATTCTTCCTCCCTGGGAGCGATAGTTCCAGTAATGGAACAGGGTCTTAGGATCTATTATACAAGTTTCTCAGAGTACCGTCCTTCAAATTGGAATCTTCCATTCCATTCTTCATTTGGGTCAAGAGGGTCAGTTCATGACGAACAAGGATGTGTATTTTCATGTTCACACCTTTAGGGATTGTTTCAAGTTCCTGATATTTTCCTTTGTAGAAGATTCTTGTAGGTCTAGGGGTATTGTAGGGGCGCCCTTCCTGAACGACATGTTGGTTCAGACGCCATCCTTTTTTTCAAGCAATCTTTCATTCAGAGACCTTGTCTTGTCTTCGTTTTCTTGAATGGAAGTGAATTTAGACAAGTTTCTTTTTTCCAACCACAAGGGTAGTTTTTTTTTTTTAGGGACCATAATAGATTACCTATCTATGTAAATATTTCTGACAGAGGTGAGAAAATCCTAAATTGTTCTTGCCTCTCTCTGCAGACTGTTGCTCTTTGTATGGAGGTAATTGGTCTGATGGTCGTTTCCATGAACATTCTTCCTTGGGTCAATTCCATTTGGGAGCTCTGTAGTTATGCATGCTCAGACAGTGGAGTGGGGACCATTCGGATCTGTCTCAGAAGATCTAGATCAGTCGTCAAAAGGAGTCTGCTCTCCCCATAAACCTTGGAGTTGAGAGGGATTTATAATACTCAGGGATTGGCCTCAGTTGTCCTTAGCCCGGTTTATCCGGTTTTAGTCGGCCTTCCTCTTCTCAGTGGCTTACATCATCCACTAGGGAGGAACTTAGAGTTCCTTAGCCATGAGGGAGGTGGCTCGGTTTATTCAGTGGGCGGAAGCTCACTATTGTTGCCTATCTGCCATCCACATTCCAGGAGTGAACTCTGGGAAGCGGATTTTCTTAGCAGACATGCATTTCATCCTGGGGAGTAGTTTCTCTACCCGGAGGTGTTCTCCAGGTTAACCCTCAAATGGGGGGTGCTGGAGTTGAAACTGATGGTGTCTCGGCAGAACGCCAAGCTTCCAAGATACGGTTCAGTGTTAAGAGATCCTTAGGCCGCCCTGATCTGGCAGATTTTTGGGATTTCAGTCGGGCATCTGTCTTCTCTGTTTGCTCTTCTTCCACAAGTCATTGCTCGTATCAAACAGGAGAGAGCATTGGTAATTCTAAAAGCTTCTGCATTGCCTCGCAGGATCTGGTATGCAGACCTAGTGTAGATGTCATCCCTTCCACCTTGGAGGTTGGCTTTGAGGAAGGACTTTTATAATTCGGGGTCCATTCTTTTATCCAAACCTAATTTCTCTGAAGCTGATTGCTTGGAGATTGAGCACTTAGTTCTGTCTGTGTGGTTTTTCCGAGTTGGTCATAGAGACCATGATTCAGGCTCGCAAGCCTGTTACTAGAAAGATTTACCATAAGGTATGGCGTATAAACCTTTTTATTGGTGTGAATCCAAGGACTACCCTTGGAGTAGGGTCAGGATTCCTTGGATGTTGTCTTTTCTCCAGGAAGGTCTGGAGAAGGGATTGGCAGTCAATATTCTGAAGGGTCAGATTTCTGCTTTTTCTTTTTGTTACTTAAGTGTCTGGCTGATGTTGTAATTTAGTTATTATTTGTCAGGCCCTGGTCAGATTCAGGCATGTGTTTTGTTTGTTGCTCCTGTTTTTGAGTTTAAGTTTCTTAAAGTTTTGCAGTAGGCTCCGTTTAAGCCATTGCATTCCATAGATATTGAGTATTATCTTAAAAAGTTTGGTTTCTTTTTGCTATCTCCTCTGCTCGGAGAGTTTTGGAAATCTCGGCCTGGCAGTGTGATTTGCCTTTTCTTTTCATTTTGATAAGGCGGTTCTTCGTAATCGGTTGGGTTTTCTTACTAAGAAATATTTATCTGCAATTGTTCCTTCTCTATGTCCTAATCCTTCTTTTCATAAGGAAAGTTTGTTGCACAACTTGGCCAATCTTCTGTTTTGTTTGTTTCTCTGGAAAACGTAAAGGTCGGAAGGCTACTGCTACTTTTTCTCTGGTTGAGAAGTATAGTTGTCTTGTTTTTGAGACTGCTAGTCAGCAGCCTCCTGAGAGAATTACGGCTGATTCCATGAGGGCTGTCTACTTTTTCTTGATTTCAAAGATGAAGCTTCTGTGGAACAGATTGCAAGGCTGCAACTTGGTCCTCTCTGCATCGTTTTCCAAATTTTCTGACTTTGATTCTTTTGCCTCGGCTTCAAGTGGTGGTGCCTTCTGTTTAGGTCTGCCTGTCTTGTTCTCCCTCCCTAGTCATGTGTCCTCTAGCTTGGGTATTGGTTTCCACTAGTAATTGTTGACGTTGTGGACTCTCCATATCTTAGGAAAGAAAACTAAATTTATGCTTACCTGATAAAGAAATTTATCAGGTAAGCATAAATTTAGTTTTCTCCAACATAGGTGTGTCCGGTCCACGGCGTCATCCTTACTTGTGGGATATTCTCTTCCCCAACAGGAAATGGCAAAGAGCCCAGCAAAGCTGGTCACATGATCCCTCCTAGGCTCCGCCTACTCCAGTCATTCTCTTTGCCGTTGTACAGGCAACATCTCCACGGAGATGGCTTAGAGTTTTTTAGTGTTTAACTGTAGTTTTTATTATTCAATCAAGAGTTTGTTATTTTAAAATAGTGCTGGTATGTACTATTTACTCAGAAACAGAAAAGAGATGAAGATTTCTGTTTGTATGAGGAAAATGATTTTAGCAACCGTTACTAAAATCCATGGCTGTTCCACACAGGACTGTTGAGAGGAATTAACTTCAGTTGGGGGAACAGTGAGCAGTCTCTTGCTGCTTGAGGTATGACACATTCTAACAAGACGATGTAATGCTGGAAGCTGTCATTTTCCCTATGGGATCCGGTAAGCCATGTTTATTAAGATAGTAAATAAGGGCTTCACAAGGGCTTATTAAGACTGTAGACTTTTTCTGGGCTAAATCGATTCATTATTAACACATATTTAGCCTTGAGGAATCATTTAATATGGGTATTTTGATAAGATTATATCGGCAGGCACTGTTTTAGACTCCTTATTCTTTAGGGGCTTTCCCAAATCATAGGCAGAGCCTCATTTTCGCGCCGGTGTTGCGCACTTGTTTTTGAGAGGCATGACATGCAGTCGCATGTGTGAGGAGCTCTGATACATAGAAAAGACTTTCTGAAGGCGTCATTTGGTATCGTATTCCCCTTTGGGCTTGGTTGGGTCTCAGCAAAGCAGATACCAGGGACTGTAAAGGGGTTAAAGTTAAAAACGGCTCCGGTTCCGTTATTTTAAGGGTTAAAGCTTCCAAATTTGGTGTGCAATACTTTTAAGGCACTGTGGTGAAATTTTGGTGAATTTTGAACAATTCCTTCATATTTTTTCGCAATTGCAGTAATAAAGTGTGTTCAGTTTAAAATTTAAAGTGACAGTAACGGTTTTATTTTAAAACGTTTTTTGTACTTTGTTATCAAGTTTATGCCTGTTTAACATGTCTGAACTACCAGATAGACTGTGTTCTGAATGTGGGGAAGCCAGAGTTCCTTCTCATTTAATTAAATGTGATTTATGTGACAATGACAATGATGCCCAAGATGATTCCTCAAGTGAGGGGAGTAAGCATGGTACTGCATCATTCCCTCCTTCGTCTACACGAGTCTTGCCCACTCAGGAGGCCCCTAGTACATCTAGCGCGCCAATACTCCTTACTATGCAACAATTAACGGCTGTAATGGATAATTCTGTCAAAAACATTTTAGCCAAAATGCACACTTATCAGCGTAAGCGCGACTGCTCTGTTTTAGATACTGAAGAGCATGACGACGCTGATAATAATGGTTCTGAAGGGCCCCTAAACCAGTCTGATGGGGCCAGGGAGGTTTTGTCTGAGGGAGAAATTACTGATTCAGGGAACATTTCTCAACAAGCTGAACCTGATGTGATTACGTTTAAATTTAAGTTGGAACATCTCCGCATTCTGCTTAAGGAGGTATTATCCACTCTGGATGATTGTGACAAGTTGGTCATCCCAGAGAAACTATGTAAAATGGACAAGTTCCTAGAGGTCCCGGGGCTCCCAGAAGCTTTTCCTATACCCAAGCGGGTGGCGGACATTGTAAATAAAGAATGGGAAAGGCCCGGTATTCCTTTCGTCCCTCCCCCCATATTTAAAAAATTGTTTCCCATGGTCGACCCCAGAAAGGACTTATGGCAGACAGTCCCCAAGGTCGAGGGAGCGGTTTCCACTTTAAACAAACGCACCACTATACCCATAGAAGATAGTTGTGCTTTCAAAGATCCTATGGATAAAAAATTAGAAGGTTTACTTAAAAAGATGTTTGTTCAGCAGGGTTACCTTCTACAACCAATTTCATGCATTGTCCCTGTCGCTACAGCCGCGTGTTTCTGGTTCGATGAGCTGGTAAAGGCGGTCGATAGTGATTCTCCTCCTTATGAGGAGATTATGGACAGAATCAATGCTCTCAAATTGGCTAATTCTTTCACCCTAGACGCCACTTTGCAATTGGCTAGGTTAGCGGCTAAGAATTCTGGGTTTGCTATTGTGGCGCGCAGAGCGCTTTGGTTGAAATCTTGGTCAGCTGATGCGTCTTCCAAGAACAAGCTACTTAACATTCCTTTCAAGGGGAAAACGCTGTTTGGCCCTGACTTGAAAGAGATTATCTCTGATATCACTGGGGGTAAGGGCCACGCCCTTCCTCAGGATCGGCATTTCAAGGCCAAAAATAAACCTAATTTTCGTCCCTTTCGTAGAAACGGACCAGCCCAAAGTGCTACGTCCTCTAAGCAAGAGGGTAATACTTCTCAAGCCAAGCCAGCTTGGAGACCAATGCAAGGCTGGAACAAGGGAAAGCAGGCCAAAAAACCTGCCACTGCTACCAAGACAGCATGAAATGTTGGCCCCCGATCCGGGACCGGATCTGGTGGGGGGCAGACTCTCTCTCTTCGCTCAGGCTTGGGCAAGAGATGTTCTGGATCCTTGGGCGCTAGAAATAGTCTCCCAAGGTTATCTTCTGGAATTCAAGGGGCTTCCCCCAAGGGGGAGGTTCCACAGGTCACGTTGTGTAGAAGACCTGTTAAAAATGGGAGTGATTCATCCTGTTCCATTAGGAGAACAAGGGATGGGGTTCTACTCCAATCTGTTCATAGTTCCCAAAAAAGAGGGAACGTTCAGACCAATCTTAGATCTCAAGATCTTAAACAAGTTTCTCAAGGTTCCATCGTTCAAAATGGAAACCATTCGAACAATTCTTCCTTCCATCCAGGAAGGTCAATTCATGACCACGGTGGATTTAAAGGATGCGTATCTACATATTCCTATCCACAAGGAACATCATCGGTTCCTAAGGTTCGCATTCCTGGACAAGCATTACCAGTTCGTGGCGCTTCCTTTCGGATTAGCCACTGCTCCAAGGATTTTCACAAAGGTACTAGGGTCCCTTCTAGCTGTGCTAAGACCAAGGGGCATTGCTGTAGTACCTTACTTGGACGACATTCTGATTCAAGCGTCGTCCCTTCCTCAAGCAAAGGCTCACACGGACATCGTCCTGGCCTTTCTCAGATCTCACGGATGGAAAGTGAACGTGGAAAAGAGTTCTCTATCTCAGTCAACAAGGGTTCCCTTCTTGGGAACAATAATAGACTCTTTAGAAATGAGGATTTTTCTGACAGAGGCCAGAAAAACAAAACTTCTAGACTCTTGTCGGATACTTCATTCCGTTCCTCTTCCTTCCATAGCGCAGTGCATGGAAGTGATAGGCTTGATGGTAGCGGCAATGGACATAGTTCCTTTTGCGCGCATTCATCTAAGACCATTACAACTGTGCATGCTCAGTCAGTGGAATGGGGACTATACGAACTTGTCTCCGAGGATACAAGTAAATCAGAGGACCAGAGACTCACTCCGTTGGTGGCTGTCCCTGGACAACCTGTCACAAGGGATGACCTTCCGCAGACCAGAGTGGGTCATTGTCACGACCGATGCCAGTCTGATGGGCTGGGGCGCGGTCTGGGGATCCCTGAAAGCTCAGGGTCTTTGGTCTTGGGAAGAATCTCTTCTACCGATAAATATTCTGGAACTGAGAGCGATATTCAATGCTCTCAAGGCTTGGCCTCAGCTAGCGAGGGCCAAGTTCATACGGTTTCAATCAGACAACATGACAACTGTTGCGTACATCAACCATCAGGGGGGAACAAGGAGTTCCCTGGCGATGGAAGAAGTGACCAAAATCATTCTATGGGCGGAGTCTCACTCCTGCCACCTGTCTGCTATCCACATCCCAGGAGTGGAAAATTGGGAAGCGGATTTTCTGAGTCGTCAGACATTGCATCCGGGGGAGTGGGAACTCCATCCGGAAATCTTTGCCCAAGTCACTCAACTGTGGGGCATTCCAGACATGGATCTGATGGCCTCTCGTCAGAACTTCAAAGTTCCTTGCTACGGGTCCAGATCCAGGGATCCCAAGGCGGCTCTAGTGGATGCACTAATAGCACCTTGGACCTTCAAACTAGCTTATGTATTCCCGCCGTTTCCTCTCATCCCCAGGCTGGTAGCCAGGATCAATCAGGAAAGGGCGTCGGTGATCTTGATAGCTCCTGCGTGGCCACGCAGGACTTGGTATGCAGATCTGGTGAATATGTCATCGGCTCCACCATGGAAGCTACCTTTGAGACGAGACCTTCTTGTTCAAGGTCCGTTCGAACATCCGAACCTGGTCTCACTCCAGCTGACTGCCTGGAGATTGAACGCTTGATCTTATCGAAGCAAGGGTTCTCAGATTCTGTTATCGATACTCTTGTTCAGGCCAGAAAGCCTGTAACTAGAAAGATTTACCACAAAATTTGGAAAAAATATATCTGTTGGTGTGAATCTAAAGGATTCCCTTGGGACAAGGTTAAGATTCCTAAGATTCTATCCTTCCTTCAAGAAGGATTGGAAAAAGGATTATCTGCAAGTTCCCTGAAGGGACAGATTTCTGCCTTGTCTGTGTTACTTCACAAAAAGCTGGCAGCTGTGCCAGATGTTCAAGCCTTTGTTCAGGCTCTGGTTAGAATCAAGCCTGTTTACAAACCTTTGACTCCTCCTTGGAGTCTCAACTTAGTTCTTTCAGTTCTTCAGGGGGTTCCGTTTGAACCCTTACATTCCGTTGATATTAAGTTATTATCTTGGAAAGTTTTGTTTTTGGTTGCAATTTCTTCTGCTAGAAGAGTTTCAGAGTTATCTGCTCTGCAGTGTTCTCCTCCTTATCTGGTGTTCCATGCAGATAAGGTGGTTTTACGTACTAAACCTGGTTTTCTTCCAAAAGTTGTTTCTAACAAAAACATTAACCAGGAGATTATCGTACCTTCTCTGTGTCCGAAACCAGTTTCGAAGAAGGAACGTTTGTTGCACAATTTGGATGTTGTTCGTGCTCTAAAATTCTATTTAGATGCTACAAAGGATTTTAGACAAACATCTTCCTTGTTTGTTGTTTATTCCGGTAAAAGGAGAGGTCAAAAAGCAACTTCTACCTCTCTCTCTTTTTGGATTAAAAGCATCATCAGATTGGCTTACGAGACTGCCGGACGGCAGCCTCCCGAAAGAATCACAGCTCATTCCACTAGGGCTGTGGCTTCCACATGGGCCTTCAAGAACGAGGCTTCTGTTGATCAGATATGTAGGGCAGCGACTTGGTCTTCACTGCACACTTTTACCAAATTTTACAAGTTTGATACTTTTGCTTCTTCTGAGGCTATTTTTGGGAGAAAGGTTTTGCAAGCCGTGGTGCCTTCCATCTAGGTGACCTGATTTGCTCCCTCCCATCATCCGTGTCCTAAAGCTTTGGTATTGGTTCCCACAAGTAAGGATGACGCCGTGGACCGGACACACCTATGTTGGAGAAAACAGAATTTATGTTTACCTGATAAATTACTTTCTCCAACGGTGTGTCCGGTCCACGGCCCGCCCTGGTTTTTTAATCAGGTCTGATAATTTATTTTCTTTAACTACAGTCACCACGGTATCATATGGTTTCTCCTATGCAAATATTCCTCCTTAACGTCGGTCGAATGACTGGGGTAGGCGGAGCCTAGGAGGGATCATGTGACCAGCTTTGCTGGGCTCTTTGCCATTTCCTGTTGGGGAAGAGAATATCCCACAAGTAAGGATGACGCCGTGGACCGGACACACCGTTGGAGAAAGTAATTTATCAGGTAAACATAAATTCTGTTTTTTTACACGGTTGATGAATGACACTGCCATTGATTTTTAGTGATGGTAAATCCTAGCATTTGTTAAACGCTTGGATTTACCATCACTTTAAATTTGCATGTAGAAATTTTTTTGCAAATAGTTTTCATGATATATTTTCCCTGTTTTTTTTTTTTGTTTTTTTCCTGTAATTTTTAAATCTGAAAATTTGAGTTTTTGCCAAAGTGCATTCTGTGGAATTAAAAACCCAGACTTGCCTACATTCTACACAGTGGCTGATTTGTGGAGGATTAAGATGCCACTTGGCCACAGCAAACCAACATATTAAGCAATATGCAAGAGGTCTGTCCCTGAACTGTAAAACAATGCAGATTTTGCTAACAAAATAAGTTTTAAAACTTTAATTCGAGCATTGCAGAATATCTCTATATAAAAATCAGTGTATATAGAAAATGTGTGATGTTCCTTTTAAGCAAAGTTTTGCTAAACTTAAAGGGATATGAAACCTAACCTTTTTCTTTTGTGATTCAGACAGACCATTTTAAAAAGTTTCCAATTTACTTCTATGATCAAACTTGCTTTGTTCCCATGATATTCTGTGATGAACAAATACCTAGGTAGCATCTGTAGCACTACATGACAGGAAACAGTGCTGCCATCTAGTGCTCTTGCAACAAATGCTGCCATCTAGTGCTCTTGCAACAAATGCTGCCGTATAGTGCTCCTGAAATGGGCCAGCTCCTAAGCATACGTCCATTCTTTTCAACAAGATACCAAGAGATTGAAGAAAATGTGATAATAGAAGTAAATTACTGTTTAAAATCGCCTGCACTATCTGAATCATGAAAGAAACATTTTGGGTTTTATATCACTTAACAGTGACATTAAAAAACTTTCCTTTCATGTCCTATAAAAAGTAATGTTAAAGTGATGGTAAATCCTAATGTTTGTGAAACGCTAGGCTTTACCATTGGAACAAATAAAGGGGACTTTGTCATCAAGTATAAAATCATGCTGAAAGCTCCTTTATTTGTTTGCAGTGTTCGCCGCACTAAGTTGCCCACGGCAGAACGCTGTTTGGCTAAGAGGTGAAGTTTCCACATCTTAGCCAATAGCCGTGCGGAAAATCCAGCTTTGCGTGGTCTTTGCTTTTCCAGAAGCAGAATGCTGCAGCCAATTTAAAGTACCACTAACCACAGTAGAATAGCATAATCAATAAATTCATAATAAAAAGACAATGCAATAGCATTGTTTTACTTTCAAATGGCTAGTAGATTTCTTTATGACAAATTTGAAAGTTCTATTTTTTTTCTCACTACGTCAGGGGGCAGCCGTCAGCCAATCACAAAATGCATTTATATATATATATATATATATATATATTCTGTTAATTCTTGGACATGCTCAGGAGCTGGTGCCTCAGTGTGCGAATTAAGACACTGCACATTTAGATAATGGAAGTAAATTGAAAAGTTTAAAATTGTGTGCTTTATCTGAATCATGAGAGGTTCATTTTGACTTTAGCTTAAATTTTTAAAAAAAATCAGATTTTTATCCTAAAACTGTTAATGGACTGGTTTGGTGTTCTTTAAAGGGACAGTATACATGTAACTGCATGTAATAGACAATACTATAAAGAAGAATATGCACAGATACTGATCTAAATATCCAGTGTAAAACCTTTTTAAAGACTTAGAAGCTCCCAGTTTCTGCCTGTTTCTGGTTTCCCAGCCCCTTTCACTAGGTGTCCCAGCCTAACCTCATCAACAGCACTGTTGATGAGGTTAGGCTGGGACACCTAGTGAAAGGGGCTGGGAAACCAGAAAAAGGCAGATCTTAACTCCCTTCCCCCTCATATGTAAAGACAGATTAGACAAACGGGAGCCAGCAGTAGTCTGTAAATGAGCGTATACATTTGATACTTTTGGGGATTGGTTAGGAGTCTGAAAATCAACACAATGTTATGAAACAATAAGCAAAACTATACATTTAAAATCAAGAAAAGAAAGGGGGCGCCTCATAGTGAACTGTGTGCAGATGGAGTAATGGTAAATAAAACTCACAATTAAGATGGCACTAGTAAAAGTGCAAACGAGCATGCTGACAATCACAGTAGTCGGCTCAATGGATACTGATCCCGTATCAGGGGTGGCTTAGAGATTTCTCCTGCGTCTGGGTGGATGTACTCTTCAAATCATTTTCCAATCGGGGATACACCAATGTGAATCACACGCCAAACTCAAATGAATGGTGTGTAAGAAAAACAAACCACTTATGGAATGATCGCAGGTGGGAACTTCTGTAGAAGTTAAAAGTAAAGAACAGACTCCTCTGTGATAAAATTGAAAAAGCAAAGTTTTTAATCAATACTTGCAACGCGTTTCTCGACGGTCGTTTCATCAGATGACATATAAAAACAAGTTAAAAGCCACTTTTTTTTTTTTTTTTTAATTTTTATTGAGGTAAGTCAAAAGGCATACAGCTTATGCATTGTAACGAAATAAACAACAACATAACATGGTACATAAACTGTGAGACATAAGGCGGATTTACATCTGGGATGGGTCACGTACCTCGTTTTTACAGAGGCCGTCATTTAGGAACTGATTGGGCAGTATGGAACATGTTTGCCCATTCTAGCGGATATGTAACTGGGACGGCTTTTAATTTAATGGATAGTTATTAGGACTAATGAGAAACATATGTTGCAGGCACAACAGTGGTGCAGGCAACTGAAAATTCAGGCATCACATTGTGTATTGTATGGGAGTCAAGAGAGACCGTAATCATCTGGTCATTGGCTCTCTTGGACATCCCGTGTCTGGCTTCCTCGGCTAGTAGGGCCTCGGATAAGATCTGTAAGGGTATATCGACTACGTCTAAGGTTATGTAGTCTAGTGGTGGATTTAACTGGACATGTAAGCGTCCCAGGGTTCCCAAATGAGACAGAAATCTGTCAATTTCTTGCGTTCGCCATAAACATAGGTTTCCATGCTTCTTATGTAATTCACACATTCTACTACTCCTAGCCACTTGGGGGCCTGACTTTTCTTCCAGTTTCTGGCTGTTAGTATTTTGGTGGAAATGAGTATGTAGATAAGTAGGTTTCGTTTAATGCTAGGGAGCAAGTCCACCCCCAAATCCAAGAGCGCTAGAGCCTGTCCCAGTGTTTCCACTAGTCCAAGCTCTTTACATAGGGTTTCTACCCTTCTCCAAAGGCCTGTCAATTTTGGGCAAGACCACCAGATGTGGGTCGGAGTGCCCCGTTCGCCGCAGTCCCGCCAACACATAGGGGAGTGATCCGGATAGAGTCTCTGTAATTTAGTGGGAACCAGGTGCCATCTCGTAATTAATTTGAAATAAAGCTCATACAAGGTGACACAGTGAGTGGCCCTTTTGATAATGCAGATTGTTTCCTCCCATACTTCTAATGGGTAGGTACATCGTAACTCTTTTTCCCAAGCCTCCATATGAATTGTTTTAGAGGGAGTGGGGTCTCCCAATAGGCACTGGTAATGCACTGAAAGGGGTTTGCAGAGCTGGAGATTGGCCCTCCAACGCTGCTCCCACACTGTGGGGTCCCTCATCTCATCTTCCAGGAAGCCCCAGGATTTCATGAGTGCTCGGAGGCGCAGAAGTGTGAAGTGGAACCTCAGGGTTACCGTAGGCAGGGCTAGCATGGTCGCATGGGGTTTCAATCTTCTGTTGTCGTAGAAATCTGACAGAGAGGCTACCCCTGTGGCAGACCACGATCCGGCAGGGATATCGGGCAATCCCAGGAGGAGGCCCCGGATAGAGTGTGTGGGTGAGGGGTGTGGGGCAATAAGCCTGCTATGCCTCAATTTCAGCCAGGTTTCCTGGCACCCCTTGACTATGCCATTAGAGATATGAATTTTTGTCCTCCAATGCGGAGGGAGCCACAGAAGGTCCTCCAACTCCACCAGCGCCGGCAAGGAACCCTGCTCTATCTCTCTCCATCTGGTCGCAGGTAAGCCTTTACCCCACGCCGAGGCGTCAGTGATCATTGCTGCCTCATGGTATTTCCTCACATTAGGGAGGCCTGTTCCTCCCCTCTCTATAGGAGCTTGCAGTATATGGGCTGCGACTCGAGGTCTTTTATCTCGCCAAGTATAGGCATTAAAAAGAGTCTGGAACTTCCGAGTCAGGGAGATCGGGATTGGAATGGGAATACATCGAAACGCATACGTGAGTCTGGGGAGGACCATCATTTTGAGGGCCGCCACCCTACCGAACCATGAGATCTCACCGTATCTATTAGTGTTCAGATCGAATGTTATCTCCTTCAGCAGTTTCTCAAAGTTTTCTTTGATGGTGATCTGCTTAGAGTGAGAGAGAAATACTCCTAGATGTCTAATCCCCTTCTTGGACCAATTAAAAGGGTAGAGGAGTCTAATACTATGCTCTTCTTCCAAGGGGAGGTTGAGAGAATACACCTCGGTTTTACTGACATTTACTTTGTAATAGGAGAGTTCGCCAAATCTCTGTAACAGTCGGAACAGAGAAGGGATAGAATCCAGAGGCTCCGTGAGGAAGACCGTGAGGTCATCCGCGAACAGGGCCAACTTCTGGATGGTGTCGTGAAGCTGGAGTCCCTGTATTTCAGGACATCTCCTAATGGCTGTGCCCAGGGGTTCGATCGCTACGACGAACAGTAAGGGAGACATGGGACATCCCTGTCTTGTCCCATTCGTGATCCGTATTGTGGGGGAGCAGAAACCCAATCCCCTCACCACAGCGGTGGGGCATGAATAGAGTGCCATAGTGGCCCTGATATATGCATCCGGTATACCGAACGCCTCCAGGGTCTGGGTTAAATAATCCCACCTCACTCTGTCGAATGCCTTTTCAGCATTGAGTGACAGAGTGAGCATGGGTAGACCCAGATCTGCCACCTCTGTATATATGTTCAAGAGACGGCGAGTATTGTCAGAGCCCTGCCTATTGAGGACGAAACCCACCTGGTCTAAGTGTATGAGTGACTGGAGGTGCACATTTAGCCTGTTGGCAAGAATTTTGGCATAAATCTTGGCGTCAACATTAATGAGTGATATGGGTCTGTAGCTAGAGCATAGCGATGGATCTTTGCCCTCCTTGTGAATTGTGGTAATGTTGGCCTCCAGAAATTCTGGGAGAAACTCACCACGTTGGGCCACTCTATTAAAGAGACGGAGCAGGATCGGAGTAAGAATAGAACTAAGGTTCTGATAGAAAGCGACAGAGAATCCGTCTGGTCCCGGGGCTTTGTGGGGGGTCAAATCGGCTATAGCCATGCTGACCTCCTCCAGCGTGAATTGTTGCTCTAATGCAGTTCTGGCATCGTCAGTCAATGTGGGTAAATGCAGTTCTCCCAAGAACTGGCGGATGTCATCCGGAGTGGCCTTAGTCATTGGCTCTGCCGACGCAATCTTATAAAGAGAGGAGTAATAATCCGCAAAGGCCACTCCTATTGCTCTAGGGGAGTGGACTGGACCCTGTTGGGTAGAAATAGATGCTATTCTACTCTGCTGTGTGCGTTTCCTGAGCTTATTGGCTAGGAGCCTGTCTGCCCTATTGCCCTTGTAATAATATAACTGTTTAAGTCTGTGTAAGTTGTCTTGCACTCGTAGGGTTTCCCTTCTGGCAATTTCTTCTCTAATGTGGCCTATCTGTTGGGATAATAGGGATTCAGGGCATGATTTGTTGGTGGTCTCTAGGGCATAAAGATCTCCATAGAGCTTGGCTAAAGATTGACTACCTGATTTACGGTGATGTGCTAACGTCTTAATGAAGTACCCTCTCAGGTATGCCTTAAGGGCTGCCCAGACCATGTCTAGGTCAGTAGTGCCTGTGTCATTGTGTGTTAGGAAGTCAGTTATTTCTCTAAGGAGCGATGGTATCTCTCTTTCAGTCAGTAGGTGGTCAGAAAGTCTCCAGGAGGGTCTGCTGGTCAAGGTCTGTAACTCGGAAAAGTCTAGATAGACCATATCATGATCCGACCATGTGCATGGCTGAACAGTTGGGTTTGTCATTTTGTCTAGGGACCAAGAGTCACACAGGACATAGTCGATCCTTGAGAACGAGTTGTGGGCTTTGGAGTAATGTGTGAAATCTATGGTTGTGGGAGCTAGGCATCTCCATGCATCGTATAAATGATGCTGGAACATAAGTTTTCGGAAGGCATTGGAGGTTGATGAGACATTTCTATCTGAGTGTGTGGTGAGGAGGGATCTCTTATCTTTGTGTGGGTCCCATACCATATTAAAGTCCCCTCCTATGATTAGGTGGCCTCTTAAGTTGGTCTACCCTGGCGAGGAACTGTCTTACAAAGGGGATCTGTTTTGCATTTGGCGCATATACTGAGGCTAAGGTGTATTGTATGCCATTAAGCTTACAGACTAGTATGAGGAATCTACCCTCAGTGTCTTTCTCTATGTGTTCTACTGCAAAGGTCAAGTCTCTACTGAGTAGAATTGCCACTCCTCTGGTTTTCCCTGTATTATTTGAGGCCATTTCGCAAATAGGGTAGTATCGTGAGTTCCTAATGGTGTGGGAGTCCACTGACCAATGTGTCTCCTGAAGAAACAGGATATGGACCTTATGAGCACGGATATAATTAAGCAAGAGTTTCCTCTTTGTTGGGGAATTCAATCCTTGTTCATTAAGGGTAGCTATTCGAATTGGGGCCATATTGATGTCGGTTATTATAGAGCCATAACTATAGAGTCTCAGTGAGATGAAATGTTACTGTTCACACCTATTAGTAGTCACTTATATAGATAATGGAAGATGCTTCTTAGTCTGAGTTAGTGTAGCTGGGCTCAGCAGGTATTATTCAAATTTCTATAGTTTGATAGAATAAAGGCTTAGCCTCAAGGTGTCACATACAAAAGTGAAAATGGGAGCGTTATAACTGCAGTTCAGTGTAAGGAGTGTTTTAAAACGGGGCCCAATCTCTTTTAATAAAGTGCCACAGAATCTTCCTCTGTTCTTAATACAGTAAACTCTCTTAGAAAGTTAGTGGATATAAGATAGTCCCAAGTCCCTCAGTATAGCGTGTGTAAAACAGGCAATAACTTACTGGCTTAGTCTGGCTCCGATAAGGTCTCTCACGTCCGCCACGTGGGTATGTCTCTGCTGACTTTTAGTAGGCCGCAACTATGTGCGCACTTGTTGCAGGCGTATAGTAGGCTTCCCAGCCGTGAGCGCCGGGAAGGGCTATACCGGAGGACCGGGTAGATGAGGCCGGACAGTTGAGGGCTCGAGGAACAGGTCTGTAAAGGCACTAGTCAGAGGGAGTCCGTGCTCTGAGTAGTTGGATTGCGATCCCTCCCTGGGCTATTCAGATGTACTTTGTGCTGCGGGCGGGTGCGGTATTCTGCCTACGGGAGGGGAGAGAGGGTCAGTGATTCTGGCGGACCGAGAGCGTTCAGAAGCTGTCGCCTCCGATGACAGCCGTGGAGCAGATAATCACAGCTCCAGATGTTAGGCAAATGAACTGAGGGTCCGCACCGCGGGTTTGTCTATGCGACACTTAATCCATATAGGTCTCCTTTTCTGTAAGCTCGGAGCAAGGGGAGTTATTAAAAGCGACAGGGAATGCAAAAAAAAGATGAAATTAGCGTGGAAAAGTTAATTAAAAGTTGAAATATAGCACCTGGGCTACGGAGTAGATTATGGATGCGACTGCTCTGTAACGCAGCTAGCTCCGCCTCCCAAAAGCCACTTTTTTTATGCAGCCACATTGAATTTTATTGGCTGTCCAGAGTTTTCAAATCATCCTATGATGTGTGGAGGTAACGTCTGCAGGTGTCTATTAATTGAGATGAATAATTAACTACTTTAAATAAAAATGCTATAATAACCAAAATTATTGCCGGTTTTGTTTGCAAATAGTGTTAGTCATGTGTTAATCTTTGTAGGTTGTTGAATGTACTTGCGAACATTTGGAGAACTACTAGAAGTTAATAAAAAACAATGTGTTACAGACCACATATTTCAATAAAATATTTTCATTATTCATATAGCTTAATAAATTTGCGGTGTATTTAAATACAGACATATTAGACAAAAGATAGATGACTAATATTTAAAAAATGGGGTATCCACTCGTATCAAGTAAAACATATGTCAACCAAAAAGTATTGATAGTATTAGAAATATATAAATATAACTTACCACATTGTCTCGAACAATTATATCGACCCAAAAATGAAGGTCTAAATTATCTGAAAGATATACTAACATATATGAAATGGTTAAAAATAATCTAAAAGTTTCGTAGTTTAAAAATAGTTGGGAATACTGTATATCTAAGCCATTTAAAAATGATGGCATGGTGTATAAAACATTTCTTTGGTTAATTTATGATGAATAAATCTATATTGTGTTTGTGAAATGTATGAAGGGTGCTTTGATTGGACTCAGGTCTTAATTGAATGCTGCTAGGTCTACATTGACATTTAGACCTAGAGGGTAAAGAGTGTAATTTATGAATCCAAAAAGTTTCTCTTTGGTGTAATCTTATTAATCTATCTATTGTAGTCTGCAGATTTTGGAACATGGTCTATTGGCAAAAATTTGTGTGTATATATATATATATATATATATATATATATATATATATATATATATATATATATATATATATATATATATATATATATATATATATATATATATATATATATATATATATATATATATATATATATATATATAACTTGAATGTGCATGTAGACAGTGATTGGGGATGCTGTTTGATTTTTTTTTTTTTTTACACAATTTCTAAAATGTTCACCCCATCGTATTCTCATGATTCTGGAGGTGCGTCCCAAGTATTGTTGGCCACACAAACACTTTTTTTTTTTTTTTTTCCCGATTTAATAAATTTACCCGCATTACAGCCTCTTTTTTGTTGCATTTTTAAATCCCTTTAAGACCAAATGGGTTTCTGAAGAGATTGTTTGTTACATGGTTCTAATTGTGAATACGATGGGGTGAACATTTTAGAAATTGTAAAAATAAAAAAAATCAAACTCGGCATCCCCAATCACTGTCTACATGCACATTCAAGTAATCCATATATATACAAATTTTTGCCGATAAACCATGTTCCAAAATCAGCAGACTACAGTAGGTTAAGAAGATTACGCCAAAGAGAAACTTTTGTAATTCATAAATTACACACTCTTTACCCTCTAGGTCTATATGCCAATGTAGACCTAGCAGCATTCAATTAAGACCTAAGTCCAATCTACATACATTTCACATACACAATATACATTTATTCATCATAAATTCACCCACTTTTTTATACACCATGCCATCATTTTTCAAATGGCTTATAGCTTTAATAGGTATACAGTATTCCCAACCATTTTTACACTATGGAACTTATAGATTATTTTTAACCATTTAATATATGTTAGTATATCTTTCAGATAATTCTTTAGACCTCTTCATTTTTGGGTCAATATAATAGTTAGAGACAAACAATTTGTGGTCAGTTATATTTATATATTTCTAATACTATCAATACTTTTTGGTTGACACATGTTTTTTTTTTTACTTGATATGAGTGGATACCCCTTTTCTCTTGTTAAGTGTGTTCAGTCCACGGGTCATCCATTACTTATGGGATATATTCTCCTTCCCAACAGGAAGTTGCAAGAGGATCACCCAAGCAGAGCTGCTATATAGCTCCTCCCCTCACATGTCATACCCAGTCATTCTCTTGCAACCCTCAACAAAGGAGGTCGCGAGAGGAGCTGGAGTTTTTACTTAACTATTCTTCAATCAAAAGTTTGTTATTTTAAATGGCACCGGAGTGTGCTGTTTTTCTATCTTAGGCAGTATTTGGAAGAAGAAACTGCCTGCGTTTTTTTTCTATGATCTTAGCAGGCGTAACTAAGATCCACTGGCTGTTCTCGACATTCTGAGGAGTGGGGTAACTTCAGAAACTGGGAATAGCATGCGGGGTCCTCCGCAAATGAGGTATGTGCAGTACTTTATTTTCTGGGAATGGAATTGACTAAGAAAATACTGCTGTTACCGTAAGATGTAAGTACAGCCTTAAATGCAGTAGTGGCAACTGGTATCAGGCTGATAAATGTATGCGCAGTCGAGTTATATTCTAGGGACTAGAATTTGACTGAGAAAATACTGTTAACACTGAAATAATACTTAAGCCTTCTCTGCAGTGGTAGCGACTGGTAGCAGGCTTAGTGATAGCTTTGCATGACATTGAAAAATGTTGTTTTTTAATAAAACGTTTACTGGCATGTTATTCGTTTTTGTGAGGTACTTTGGTGATAAATCGCTTGGGCATGATTTTTTTCCACATGGCTAACATATTTTTCTGCATGGAAACCGTTATATCAGGGCTCCCACTGTTGTGATTGGAGTGGGAGGGCCCTTGTTTTAGCGCCTTGTTGCGCAGTTAAAATTCTTGCACAGTCTTCCTGTTTCTTCCTCCTTGATCCAGGACGTCTCTAGAGAGCTCAGGGGTCTGCAAATTTCATTTGTGAGGGAGGTAATCGGTCACAGCAGATCTGTGACAGTGTGCTGACTGTGATTAAAAGCGTTAAATCTTAATTGATATCTGTTTTATCCGTTTTGGGTATTGAGGGGTTAATCATCCTTTTGCTAATGGGTGCAAGCCTCTGCTAATAATACACTTCTTGTTAAGAATTGTTTAATTATATCTGTATTTTTGAAGCGCTGCAGCGTTTTTTATATTGCTTGTAAACTTATTGAAAGTGATTTCCAAGCTTGTTGGTTTCATTGCTAAGTCTGTTTAAACATGTCTGATTCAGAGGAAACTGTTTGTTAATCATGTTCAAAAGCCAATGTGGAGCCCAATAGAACGATGTGTACCAATTGTATTGATATTGCTTTGAATAAAAGTCAATCTGTACCGATAAAGAAGCTATCACCAGACAACGAGGGGGAAGTTATGCCGCCTAACTCTCCTCACGTGTCAGTACCTGCGTCTCCCGCTCTGGAGATGCGTAGGATTGAGACACCTAGTACATCTAGGCCCTTACAAATCACTTTACATGATATGGCTAATGTTATGAAAGAAGTATTATATAATATGCCCGAATTAAGGGGCAAACGCGATAGCTCTGGGTTAAGGACAGAGCGCGCTGATGACACGAGAGCCATGTCTGATACTGCGTCACAATGACATGAGAACATGAGGACGGTGAGCTTCATTCTGTCGGTGACGGTTCTGATCCGGGGAGACCGGATTCAGAAATTTCAAATTTTAAATTTAAGCTTGAGAACCTCCGTGTGTTACTAGGGGAGGTATTAGCGGCTCTGAATGATTGCGACACGGTGGCAATTCCAGAGAAATTGTGTAGGTTGGATTGATACTATGCGGTACCGGTGTGTACTGACGTTTTTCCTATACCAAAAAGACTTACAGAAATTATAAGTAAGGAGTGGGATAGACCCGGTGTGCCTTTTTCCCCTCCCCCGATATTTAGAAAAATGTTCCCTATAGACACCACCACACGAGACTTATGGCAGACGGTCCCTAAGGTGGAGGGAGCAGTTTCTACGTTAGCCAAGCGTACCACTATCCCGGTGGAGGATAGCTGTGCTTTCTCAGATCCAATGGATAAAAAATTAGAGGGTTATCTTAAGAAAATGTTTGTTCAACAGGGTTTTATATTACAGCCTCTTGCATGCATTGCGCCTGTCACGGCTGCAGCGGCATTCTGGTTTGAGTCTCTGGAAGAGGCGATTCGCACAGAACCGTTGGATGAGGCTTTGAGCAAAGTTAGAACCCTTAAGCAAGCTAATGCGTTTGTTTCAGATGCCGTAGTACATCTAACCAAACTTACGGCTAAAAATTCCGGATTCGCTATACAGGCGCGCAGAGCGCTCTGGCTTAAATCCTGGTCAGCGGATGTAACTTCCAAGTCTAAGCTACTTAACATTCCTTTCAAAGGGCAGACCTTATTCGGGCCCGGCTTGAAGGAAATTATTGCTGACATTACGGGAGGTAAGGGCCACGCCCTTCCTCAGGACAGGGCCAAACCAAAGGCCAAACAGTCTAATTTTCGTGCCTTTCGTAACTTCAAGGCAGGAGCAGCATCGACTTCCTCCGCTCCAAAACAGGAAGGAACTACTGCTCGTTACAGACAGGGTTGGAAAGGCAACCAGTCATGGAACAAGGGCAAGCAGGCCAGAAAGCCTACTCCCGCCCCTAAGACAGCATGAAGTCAGGGCCCCCTATCCGGAGACGGATTTAGTGGGGGCAGACTTTCTCTTTGCCCAGGCTTGGGCAAGAGATGTGCAGGATCCCTGGACGTTAAAGATTATATCTCAGGGATACCTTCTGGATTTCAAAACCTCTCCTCCACAAGGGAGGTTCCATCTTTCGAGGTTATCGACAAACCCAGTAAAGAGAGAGGCATTTCTACATTGTGTACAAGACCTCTTAATCATGGGAGTGATCCACTCAGTTCCGCGATCGGAACAGGGACAAGGATTTTACTCAAATCTATTTGTGGTTCCCAAAAAAGAGGGAACCTTCAGACCAATCTTGGACTTAAAGATCTTAAACAAATTCCTAAGGGTACCATCGTTCAAGATGGAAACCATCCTACCCATGATCCAAGAGGGTCAATATATGACCACGGTGGACTTAAAGGATGCTTACCTTCATATACGATTCACAAAGATCATTATCGGTACCTGAGGTTTGCCTTTCTAGACAGGCATTACCAGTTTGTGGCTCTTCTCTTCGGGTTAGCCACGGCCCCGAGAATTTTTACGAAGGTTCTGTGCTCACTTCTGGCGGTACTAAGACCACGAGGCATAGCGGTGGCTCCGTACCTAGACATTCTGATACAAGCGTCAAGTTTTCAGAATGCAAAGTCTCATACAGAGATAGTTCTAGCATTTCTGAGGTCGCATGGGTGGAAAGTGAACGTGGAAAAGAGTTCTCTGTTACCACTCACAAGGGTTCCTTTTCTAGGGACTCTTATAGATTCTGTAGAGATGAAGATTTACCTGACGGAGTCCAGGTTATCAAAGATTCTCAATGCTTGCCGTGTCCTTCATTCCGTTCCAAGCCCATCAGTAGCTCAGTGCATGGAGGTAATCGGCTTAATGGTCGCGGCAATGGACATAGTGCCATTTGCGCGCCTGCATCTCAGACCGCTGCAACTATGCATGCTCAGTCAATGGAACGGGGATTACTCAGATCTGTCCCCTTTGCTAAATCTGGACCAGGAGACCAGAGATTCGCTTCTCTGGTGGTTGTCACCGGTTCATCTGTCCAAAGGAATGACCTTTCGCAGGCCAGATTGGACGATTGTAACAACGGATGCCAGCCTTTTAGGCTGGGGAGCAGTCTGGAACTCCCTATAAACATTCTAGAATTAAGAGCAATATTCAATGCTCTTCTTGCTTGGCCTCAGTTAGCAAAGCTGAGGTTCATCAGATTTCAGTCGGACAATATCACGACTGTGGCTTACATCAATCATCAATGGGGAACCAGGAGTTCCCTAGCGATGTTGGAAGTCTCGAAGATAATTCGCTGGGCAGAGTCTCACTCTTGCCACCTGTCAGCGATTCACATCCCAGGCGTAGAGAACTGGGAGGTGGATTTCCTAAATCGCCAGACTTTTCATCCGGGAGAGTGGGAACTTCACCCGGAGGTATTTGCTCAACTGATTCGTCGTTGGGGCGAACCGGATCTGGATCTCATGGCATCTCGCCAGAACGCGAAGCTTCCTTGTTACGGATCCAGGTCCAGGGACCCGGGAGCGGTGCTGGTAGATGCATTAGCAGCCCCTTGGGTTTTCAACATAGCTTATGTGTTTCCACCATTTCCGTTGCTACCTCGGCTGATTGCCAGGATCAAACAGGAGAGGGCATCAGTAATTCTGATAGCGCCTGCGTGGCCACGCAGGACCTGGTATGCAGACCTAGTGGACATGTCGTCCTGTCCACCTTGGTCTCTTCCTCTGAGGCAGGACCTTCTAATTCAGGGTCCTTTCAACCATCCAAACCTAATTTCTCTGAGGCTGACTGCCTGGAAATTGAACGCTTGATTCTATCAAAGCGTGGGTTTTCGGATTCGGTTATTGATACATTAATACAGGCTCGGAAACCTGTGACAAGAAAAATTTACCATAAGATATGGCGTAAATATTTATATTGGTGCGAATCCAAGAGTTACTCATGGAGTAAGGTTAGGATTCCTAGGATATTAGCTTTTCTACAAGAGGGTTTAGAAAAGGGTTTATCCGCTAGTTCGCTAAAGGGACAGATTTCAGCTCTGTCTATTCTTTTACACAAACGTCTGGCAGAGAATCCAGACGTCCAGGCCTTTTGTCAGGCTTTGGCTAGAATTAAGCCTGTGTTTAAAGCTGTTGCTCCTCCGTGGAGCTTAAACTTGGTTCTTAAAGTTCTTCAGGGTGTTCCGTTTGAACCCCTTCATTCCATTGATATTAAGCTTTTATCTTGGAAAGTTTTGTTTTTGATGGCTATTTCCTCGGCTCGAAGAGTCTCTGAGTTATCTGCCTTACATTTTGATTCTCCTTATCTGATCTTTCATTCAGACAAGGTAGTTCTGCGTACTAAACCTAAGGTTGTTTCTAACAGGAATATCAATCAAGAGATTGTTGTTCCATCATTATGTCCTAATCCTTCTTCAAAGAAGGAACGTCTTTTGCATAATCTAGACGTGGTCCGTGCTCTGAAGTTCTACTTACAGGCAACTAAAGATTTTAGACAAACTTCTTCTCTGTTTGTCGTTTACTCTGGACAGAGGAGAGGTCAAAAGGCTTCGGCTACCTCTCTCTCTCCTTTTGGCTTTGTAGCATAATACGTTTAGCCTATGAGACTGCTGGACAGCAGCCTCCTGAAAGAATTACAGCTCATTCCACCAGAGCTGTGGCTTCCACCTGGGCCTTTAAGAATGAGGCCTCTGTTGAACAGATTTGCAAGGCTGCAACTTGGTCTTCACTTCATACTTTTTACAAATTTTACAAATTTGACACTTTCGCTTCTTCGGAGGCTGGTTTTGGGAGAAAGGTTCTACAGGCAGTGGTTCCTTCTGTTTAATGTTCCTGCCTTGTCCCTCCCATCATCCGTGTACTTAGCTTTGGTATTGGTATCCCATAAGTAATGGATGACCCGTGGACTGAACACACTTAACGAGAGAAAACATAATTTATGCTTACCTGATAAATTTATTTCTCTTGTAGTGTGTTCAGTCCACGGCCCGCCCTGTCTTTTAAGGCAGGTTCTAAATTTTAAAATTATAACTCCAGTCACCACTGCAACTTATAGTTTCTCCTTTCTCGTCTTGTTTCGGTCGAATGACTGGATATGACATGTGAGGGGAGGAGCTATATAGCAGCTCTGCTTGGGTGATCCTCTTGCAACTTCCTGTTGGGAAGGAGAATATATCCCATAAGTAATGGATAACCCGTGGACTGAACACACTACAAGAGAAATAAATTTATCAGGTAAGCATAAATTATGTTTTTTTAGATATTAGTCATTATCTATCTTTTGTCTAATATGTCTATTTAATACACCACAAATTATTTATTAAGCTATATGAATAATGAAAATATTTTATTGAAATATGTGGTCTGTAACGCATTGTTTTTTATTAACTTCTAGTAGTTCTCCAAATATTCGCAAGTACATTCAACAACCTACAAAGATTAACACATGACTAACATTATTTGCAAACAAAACCGGCAATAATGTTGGTTATATAATTATAGCATTTTTATTTAATGCAGTTAATTATTAATCTCAATTAATAGACACCTGCAGACGTTGCCTCCACACATCATATAGGATGATTTGAAAACTCTGGATAGCCAATAAAATTCAATGTTGCTGCATAAAAAAAGCGGCTTTTAACTTGTTTTTATATGTGTCTTGTCTGATGAAACGACAATGTTTAAGGTCGAGAAATGCGTTGCAAGTATTGATTAAAAACTTTGCTTTTTTAATTTTATCACGGAGGAGTCTGCTCTTTACTTTTAACTTCTTCTACGGAAGTTCCCACCTGCGATCATTCCATTAGTGGTTTTTCTTACTCACCATTCATTTGAGTTTGGCGTGTGATTCAAATTGGTTTATCCCCGATTGGAAAAATTAGGATTTGAAGAGTACATCCTCCCAGACTCAGGAGAAATCTAAGCCACCCCTGATACGGGATCAGTATCCAGTGAGCTGACTACTGTGATCGTCAGCATGCTCATTTGCACTTTTGCTAGTGCCATCTTAATTGTGAGTTTTTTTATTTACCATTACTCCTTGTCCATCTGCACACAGTTCACTATGAGGCGCCCTTTTCTTGATTTAGATTACCACGGGGAACCGAGATCACTCTCCACAAGCGGAGCTGCCTCATACCGTCCTGAAATCGGATTCACATTCACAGAGAAATCTCTTTTAAATGGACTAATAAGTTATACACATTGGTGGTTAGACATTTGTTTCAAATTATTCCATTTAGAGTGGCAATATTATTTTTTGTCTTTTATATTGTCTCACATTCACTGTTTTAACCACTCACATCCCATATTAGTCGAGTGCGCCACCTTTCTGGGTGTTTTCACCTAGCATTTTGAAAACTATACATTGTTACAAAAACACTCCAGGTGTGCTCTATAAATAAATCATCTACAAAGAAAAATCCAGTGTATGATGTCCCTTTAAAGCATTGGCAGACCAATTACATTCTCTTATGTACCTCTACAAAGATCAGTAAGTAATGCACATAAACCGGGCAGTGAGCATACCTTGGTGGATGCCAAGGATGTATTTTGGCCTGTTAGGGCAGCAGCTAATACTTCCCTGCACTTATGCTCTCTATATATTTTATTGCAAAAGATCCCATGTGGGCTAGTTGGAAGTGTATGACCCCTCCATGCTTCCCTGACCTCCAGTTGTGAGAGATATTAGACAAATGAGTTAACATTGTTGGGGCAGCAGCATTCCCATTGCCTGGGGCAGCACAGAAACTCAATACACCACTGCTGGGGATGCATCTGTGCTTTCACGGCTTGTTGTCTGAGTCTGCTGTTACTCACAGACTACCCTGACGGCTTTTAATGATGAAAGACGCGTCTGTACGTGTAGAGGATTTGGCAATGGCTCACATTCCTGCCATATACTCCGGATTAAAAATGATCTCGCGTCACACAATTGTTCTATTTGGGAGTGGAGTTTTTAAAATAGGGTGCAGTGCTGTGTGTAAATTCTTCTGCTGCTGCTAACACACAGGTTAGTTTTAAGTTTGTCATTTTAACGTCCACTACCGCGGTTAAGGGAAAAACTTATCTTCAATTTCTTCTTGTTCCAGTGCAGAATTGACCAGTTCCAAGAGCCAGGGAACCACTACGTTAACATTTTACTTGTTGGATTTTTTTTTTTTAGATATGCTTATAGGCAAACACCTTTGTCTGGCTCTTAAAGGGACACAAAAGCCCATTTCTTTCCAGTGGCATGGATAGTTCACAAATCCATTCAATTACTAGTGGGAATTAAACTCCTGGCCACAAGGAGGAGGCTTCTATTTAATTTGCTTTATTCTCTTGGTATCCTTTGTTGAAGCAGCAATGCACATGGGTGAGTCAATAACATGAGGCATATATGTGCAGCCAGCAATCAGCAGCTCCTGAGCCTACCAAGGTATGCTTTTCATCAAAAGAAGCCGTTTTTTTGCAACTTTTTAATCATGTGCCAATAAAAGTGGAACTTTAATGGAGCAGTGCTGGCAACTTTTCTTTGTACTTTTCATCAAAGGATACCAAGAGAGCAAAACAAATTAGATAATAGAAATAAATTGGAAAGTTGTTTGAAATGGCATTCTCCCTTTGAATCTCCTCAAGAGAAGAGCGTGTCCGTTTTAACCCGATAAACACCTTCACTGCTTTTTTCTCCCCTGTCTCTCCCACACGTGTGTGTATGCACATTTGCTCTGGATATATTAGGGTTAAAAGTGCTGTGCTGAAGCCTTGCTTCTCTGTACAAACTGTTAAACTCTCCTAGGAGGCTAAAAAGCAATTTCTGTAACTTGCAGTCCAGCTGATTTAGGCAATTTGCAGCGTTTAGAAACCCTAGGTTGCAGATTTGGATTCTTCATTTCTTTGCTATCATTATTGGGGCTAGTTGTCTACTCCTTTTAACAAGGCTTGATTAGTTCTTCCAAACAAGGCAAGTCATGGGTGGAGTTTGGTTATAAAACCATTTGCAGCGAACAAGGGGCCCAGTTCATTAAAGCTTTCTGGTCTGCTGAGATTAATTAAGAAATCTTGTCGGAACTGTGAGGTTCCTTAAAACAATATAGGAGCATTTTAGCTTGAGCCGTTTATCTCTTTATACAGGGTTTTGGCTGTGAAGGAGAGACGCTTTACATTGCAATATAAGGTCTAAAAAAAGTGTTTATTGCAAGGCTAAAGAAAAGTTACTTTAGGTGTTTACTGCCTCTTTAAGCCCATCCACATTTCAGTAAAGGAAGACTTTAGCTGCTATTAATATAGTCAAACACATTCTGTTGCAAACCTCACTTTCTCTAATAGTTTATAGCATGTAAATGTTGCATTATTTTTGCTTAACATGTCCTGCTAATAGGTTACATACATCCTTCCACTTGTGAGCGTTTAACTTTTGCACTCAAATATCCCTTTAAATGAACATGAATGCAACATAACCTATAATGCATCACTTTCTATCATTTATGTTGGTCTTAAAGGGACAGTATACACAAATTTTCATATAACTGCATGTAATACACACTAATACAAAGAAGAATATGCACAGATACCGATATAAAATGCAGTATAAAACCTTTTAAAAACGTACTCAGAAGCTCCCAGTTTAGCACTGTTGATGTTAGATTGAGACAACCACTGAAAGGCCCCCCTTTCCCCTGCATATAAAAAGACCCATTACACGACCAGGGGTCTGTATACATCTAAAACTTTGGAGCTTGGTTAGGAGTCTTAAAATCGGCACAATATTATTTAGAAACGAGCAAAACTATACATGGTTACAAAAACACTCCCAGATGGGCTATATGAATGGATAATCTAGAAAACATTTATGCAAAGAAAAATCTAGTGTACAATGTCCCTTTAAATTATTGCATATAAAATACACATTTGCTGTCCTTGTATTGGTTAAAAAGAAACATACCAGTTGTGCAGGTGTATTCTCCTTTTTTGTTGGTCCAGTAAAGCTGATTAGAGGCTATATAGTCATACAGGCATCTCCTGCCTGCTTATTACACAGTACTGAAGCACATGGTGGTAATTAACAGAATTGCTAAATGAAGTGACCACAAATTAGGGTGACAAATGTAGTGGGTAATTCCTTTCTAATCAAAATTAAGAGCTCAGTGTTGTGCAATGTGTATGTCCTGTCATTTATTTATTTATTTTTTAGTTCGTTTGCTACACATTATTTGTTCTTTTAAAAACCTTCATGTGTTTACTTTTTTTTAGGCTATGGTAGGAGATGAATACGTAGGGGCCATTGTTTGCAAGTTGGATATGCACAAAAAGATGTTCCGCAGAGGGTATATAGCTATGTTAGCAGTGGATTCCAAATACCGAAGAAAAGGCATAGGTGAGCAATGTTTTTTCTATTTGTACTGCTCAGTGAAGTCTCTTACACGACTGGCATAGCACTAATCAGAACTCGTGCATGTGACTACAGTGCAAGGGATGTTCTCAAAACTCATTTGCCTTTTTAGAGGGACATTTTCAATATATAATTCTAAATGATGATTGTGAGCATAACATTTTAATGCTTTTAAATTCTCTTTACTCTGTTGAAAGTATATATGCATATGCTCAGCAGCCGAACATTTCAAGAAACTAGCTGGGGGATTGGTGGTTACACACATGCCTCTTGTCACTCTTGTCATTGGCTCAAGTGATCTACTCAGCTAGCTCCCATTAGTGCATTTCTGATCTACAGCTGACTTTAAACATGGTTATACGCAAGCAGCAGTATTATAAAGACCTAGCATTAGTTTTATCTTTGCACTTATGTTCTATGCTTAAATCCTTGTTTTTTTTGTTTTTTTTTCTTTAAATGCTTGCCCCTCATTTCCATTGTGGCTGTGGGAGGTTATCCCAGTCAGCCAGTGGGCATTAATACTACAATATCAGTTGGCCCAGATTTGTATTTCCTTATAGTTTCTAAATAAATAGCCATGTGACTAGCGCCACGACTCAGATGTAGAACTAGCGCTGCTGATTGGATTAAAATGTCTATTATTTTTTTACTGCAATGGCCCTTAAATAGAAAATACTTGAGCACAATATCCCTTTTGCATACTTTTGAAATTAACATTCTCCCTAATTATTTTTTTGATTTGTCAGATGCCCCATGGAGGTCAAGATTACATTGCCATGATTTATATGGAGTACATTTGGGTGGGGGAGGAAATCCCAATGTTCTTATCAAAGTTCCCTTTCTTTTTTTCCTCTTTTTTTTTTTTTTTTTTTTTTTTAAATTTTTTTTTTTTTTATAACGTTTCTTCTTTGTATAAGAAAATATTGAGGTAAGCTCTGGAGCGTGCACATCGTTAGCGCTATATGGCAGTTGACTTTGCAGCAATGTTATACATAGCCTACTTAGTATGCTGTAAAGGAAAGAAGCAAAGTTTCAACTAAGGATACAAAGAGAAAGGTATATTGTATTAAACACTTAATACATCTTATAAGCATAGTTTTGAGGTTAACCCCACCTCCCTCTAGTCATGTTGAAATGTAGCTTCCACTGCATTCCATTGTTGACATGTTTGCACATGTGCGGTAACTCTTTCCAATACCTGCAGTGAAGCCTAGGTTCAAATATGGCAGCACCCATAATTAGAGAGAAGTGCATGAAATGTATTTGTTTTCATGTCCCCTTAAATTTTGTTTCATTTTGACTTCCATGTCCCTTTAAGAACTTTGTGTCCTTTACTACAGGGCTCGACAAACTCATGTACTAGGAAGCTACTGGCTCCTTAAAATTAGACCCTGACTCCCTTATTTAGAGTCGTCAAGACATCCCTTTGTGCCCTCTCTTCTCCCTTCCAGCCACACGTAAAAAATGTTCCTGCTGAGGCTGCATCCTTTCTAGGCTTTACGGTTGTGAAGTACAAATTTAGTTTTGGCTAAGCCCTCCCTCTAATACCTCCTGCAAATTAATGTCACTTAGTTTCACATACAAAACATGGAGCTGTCAGTAACATGTTGTTGTAGTAAGGGACCGTGTGATGCAGCAAGTCTCCCCTCAAGCACACACATTTATATAAATATCATAAGGATGGCCAAGAGCTCCTGGCTCCTACATTTTGAACAATTTTGTCAAGCTGTCCTGCTTTGCAAACTACAAAACTATCCTTTGAACTATTCTTTCTCCTATTCTTATTACCAAAGCTAATGGATTCTAGTTCTGCTTAGCGCATATTCCGGTTTGTGTGCTGCAGCCTGATGTAAGCACCAATAAATGAAACCACTTTCCATGTGTCATTTACAGGTACAAATCTGGTAAAGAAAGCTATTTATGCCATGGTTGAAGGGGATTGTGATGAGGTAAGACCTTTCGTTATACACATACTTAATGCCTGGCAATTAATAAAAATGTAAAATCAGAAGCATTTGTGATGAATATCTTGCTGTGTTGCTTTGTTAGGGGAATCAGTTATTGGAATGTTAATGAAGTGTAATTCCTCTTACGTGATGATGAACTTTATTGGTGTTGTGTGAGCAGAGTGTAGAAATGGAATAACTGTAAAATATTTCTCCCCCCGCACTACTGACCCAACAATATTACATTGAAACATCAATCAAGTTCAAAAGAAGCAATGTTTTATTCTAAACCACAGAATGGAATAGTCTGCATTTCAGGCCTTTTGCCCTTCATCATGTTTACACATAAGGTCCAAAATATTGTTTCTTCTAAAGATGTCGGGAGTCCTCGGGTTAATCTTAATTACTGTTGAGAATATCACTCCTGGCCAGCAGGAGGCGGCAAAGAGCACAACAGTAAAACTGTTAAGTTTCGCTTCCCTACCCATAAACCCCAGTCATTCTCTATGCCTTGATGCATGGAGGTGGTAAAGTTTTGGTGTCTGAAGAATTATTTCACTTCAATCAAGAGTTTATTTTGAAAGCCAGAGTAGTTGATGTGACCATAGACCCGGATAGCGTGTATTTTAAAGTTCCTGAGTTTTGCCTTATGTCAAACACTTCAGTTTTCTGGCTCTTCCTTTTGACCTGGCCACGGCTCTCAGTGGGGGGCCATCTTGGCAGTGATTAGGCGTCAGAATTGTTGTGGTACACTTCCTGGATGACATAATAGTTCAGGTGCTCCTTTTTTTTTTTTTCAAGCTCTCATTCAGATTTTTGGTTGTCTTTTCTTCATTCCCATGGATGGGAAGGAATGTGAAAATGAGTTCCATTGTTCCAGCTACAGGGGTAGTTCCTTCGGGATCATATTAATTTTCAGTTCTCTGAAAATATTTTTGACAGTTTAGAAAATCAAGGATTATTCCTTCTGGCTTCTCTGTTTGACCCCTCTGGGGCTATATGTACAGAGGTAATTGGTCTGATGGTTACTCATTGGACATCATCCCTTGCTCGATTCCATCTGGGAGTATGCTGTTATGTATGCTCAGATAATGGAATGGGGATTTTGTGGTTCTGTTTCGGAGGATAGATCTAGATCTGTCGACATAAGATTTCTTCCTGTGGTGGTGATTGCAGGAGCTTCTGTCTCGGAACACATTCTTCCAGAGACTTCCTGAGTCATAATACCACGGACGCTACCCCTTTGGGTTGGTGACTATGGACTTGGGAAGGAGTATGCTATCCATAATCATCTTGGAGTTTTCGATGTTCTGATGGTTTGGCATCAGTTGTCCTAGACAATTTAATCTCGGTAGTTTTTATCATCCACTGGACGGACGCTAACATTTGTTCTCTAGCCACTATTCGCATTTCAGGAGCAGATCCGGGAGTGGTCTTGAGAGTCGGATTTCATCCCGGGGAGTGGATGCTTCTTCCAAAGGTAATTTCCAGGTTAACCCTCAAATGGGGGGTGCTGGAGTTGGACTAGAGATCAGCAGGCTGATCTGTTAGAATCACTGGCCGTTCCTTGTGATGCCAGTCTGACATCCCTTTTCCTCAGTTTGCTCTCCTTTCACGAGTCGTTGCTAGTTTCAAATAAGAGTGAGTTCCAGTATTTTTAATTGTTTCTGCATAGTTTCGTAGGATCTGGAAATAGACCTAGCGGGGATGTGTATCTTCCACCTTGATGGTTGTTTCTGAAGGACCTCTTAATCCAGGGTTCATTCTTTAGTTTTCTCTGAAAACTTCTGCTTGGAGACTGAACGCTTAGTTCGGGCTAAGCGTGGTTTTTCGGAGATGGTCATTGAGACCATGATCCTGGTTCACAAGCCGGTTATTAAGAAGATTTACCATAAGGTATGGCGTAAATATCTTTTTTGGTGTAAATCTAAGGGTTACTCTTGGAGTAGGGTTAGAATCCCTAGGATTTTGTCTTTTCTCCAGTTAGGTCTGGAGAAAGGTTTGCCAGTTAGTACCCTGATGGGTTAAATTTCTGCCTTATCTGTTTTGTTACATAAGCCTTTGGCGGACATGCCAGACGTCCAATCCTTTTTGTCAGGCTTTGGTCAGAATCAGGCCTGTGTTTGTCGGTTGCTTCTCCTTGGAGCATTAATCTTTCTCCATTTGAACCGTTACATCCATTCCCTAGATATTAAGTTATTATCTTGTAAGTTGTATTTCTTTTGGCTATTTATTCTGCTTGGAGAGTCTCTAAACTCTCAGCTTGCAGTATGGTTCGCATTATCTTATATTTCATGCTGATAAGGCTGTTCTTCGTACTAAGCTAGGTTTTTTTCCTAGGTTTTTTCTAATAAGAAATATTAATCAGGAGATTGTTGTTTCATCTCTATGTCCTCACCCTTCTTACAAAGAACGTTTGTTGCACAACTTAAATGTTGTATGTGCTCTTAAATTCTATATGGAGACGACTGGATTTTGGCCAATCTTCTGCTCCTTTTGTCTGTTTCTCTGGGAAACTCAAATGTCAGAAAGCTTCTGCTTCTACTCTTTCCATTTGGTTGCAAAGTATTATTCGTCTAGCTAGTAAGCAACCTCCTGAAAGAATTAAGTCTCTTTCCACTAGAGCGGTTTTCTCTTCCTGGGTTTTCAAAAATGAAGCTTCCATGGAAAAAATTTGCAAGGCTGCAACTTAGGCTTTGCGCATTCTTTTTCAAATTTGACACTCCCCTCATCCCCCAGTCATTCTTTGCCTTTCGTCACAGTAGGCTGGCTGAGAAGTGTCGAAGATTCGGAGTAGTCTCTTATGGAGGATAGTACTCTTTGGAATGGGACTGGAGCTTTAAGTAGTTCTGTCAGCCTCTCCGTGAGAGCCTGGATGAAAGTTAGAGTCCGGAGATGCAGGGAGAGTGTTTCTGCCAACCATCCCAACTCATAACTGCTCCACAAGCAATCAACGTTGTCGAGTTTTGCTGCCTGCTTTCTGCACTCAAGTCCATGTCAGGAGCGATGCTTCTACCTGTCACACTTGAAGGGCCGTGTTCCTGTTCCACGGCATTGATTCTGGTAAGATCGTTTCATTTTTTTTTTTATACGTAATAACACAGAAGACAGGGTCACAGTGTGGCACCTTTTTATCTTATAGAATCAAGGGTTAATATTCCTAGTAAGGGGATTATTGAACAGGGAGGGTTTATGCATAATATTATTGTTATTGCTGCCTTATGTGCGAGATCTGGCAATGGTGGAACTTCAGGTTGACTTCCGGGAGTATTTGCGCTGCTGGTTTTGGCGTGTTTTCTTCTCAGTGCAGGGGCTCTCCTGTGAGGCATCCCAGGTGACCAGTTGTGACGATCTCCACTTTCTCTGATCAGCTGCATAGGAGACTAAGCGGTTTCTGTAGTCCGGGTCATAGGAGATGGTGAGTGCCCCAGCCATTGGAGATTATTTATTAAGCTAGTCTAGGCCATAATAAAGGCGCAAGCTATGGAGAACTCTGTTAAAGAAGGAGTATTCTCTAACTCGTCAAAGTCTCATTCCTGTGTTTGTGAGGAGGTTCTTGTCGATCAGCCTGCTCAACTATGTTCCACATGCCTTGATAAATTTGCGACATCTAAAACTAAAGGGATGTCTCGTACTACTGAGTCGTCCATCTCTGAGGGCTCCCCGTCCTGTGAGGTGCGTTCCCTACTTTCATCTCTGAGTGCACATGCAGCGCCCCAGGGTCCAACCATTACCCCTACGGGAAAGCTTTGTTGGCCTTCAGATTTTGCGGATCAACTGAAACTGCGGTATCGAAAATGATCCATGCCTTACCACGTTCTGCTAAGTGCAATCGTAGGACGTATCATGGTGGCCCAGCCCAATGGTTGTCTACGCCTATGGAAATATCAGAGGCGTTGTACAATGACGAGGCCCACTGCTTCTGGGTCAGAGTCCGTGTCATCCTCTAGCTGCGGAGAAGCTTGACTTCAGGTTTAGGATGGAGAATTTGCGCTTTTTGCTTAAGCAAGTGCTTGCTACTCTGGAGGTTCCAGAACCGAAGCTTCCGGAGCAACCTTAGATTCCTAAGCTACCTTAGATTCCTAAGCTTAAAAAGGTATACGAGGACAGGGTGGTGCCTCAAACCTTCCTGGTTCCTGTTAAGATGGCTAATATTAAGAATGAATGGGAGCGATTAGGTTCTTCCTTTTCCCCTTCTTCCTTTAAGAAACTGTTCCCCGTTCTGGAGACTCCGCTCGAGCTGGGGGAACTGTCCCTAAGGTGGATCGTGCTATCTCTACACTTGCGTAACGGACGACTATTCTTCTCGAGGATAGTTTGTCATTTAAAGAGCCCATGGATAAAAAGTTGGAAATTATAAGGAAAATGTTTCAGCACATGGGGTTTGTTTTTAAACCGGCAACGGCTGTAGTTGCGGTTGCCGGAGATGCGACATATTGGTGTGATTCCCTTTGTGATATGGTCAAGAGGGAGACTTCCATAGACGAGATACAGGATAAGATTAAGGCGTTGAAGGTTGTCAATTCTTTCATTTGTGACGCCAATATGCAAATTAATCGCCTTAACGCAAAGGTTTCAGGATTCTCTGGGGGGTTTTTTAGCTTGCAGGGCTCTGTGGCTAAAGTCTTGGTCTGTGGACATGACCTCTAAGTCAAAGCTGTTGTCCCTGCCTTTTCAAGGAAAGATTCTGTTCGGTCCAGGATTGGATTCCATCATATCCACGTTATGGGAGGCAAGGGAGCTTTCCTACCGCATAAGAAGGCGAAGCCTAAAGGATCTACTTTTCGCGCGGACAAGGCCCAGCGCCAGCAGCCCGCCGCAAAAGTGTATCAGTCCAAGGGAACTTTGAAGCCCTGCTCAGTCTTGGAACAAGTCCCAAGCAGAACAAGAAGCACGCCGAGACTAAATCAGCATGAAGGGGCGGCCCCCGACCGGTCTCCGGACCAAGTAGGGGGCAGATTGTCTCTTTTCTTGAAACCCGCCCAGGGGCAGATTCCTTCTTTCAAACCTGTCTTCAAGACCGGAAAAGAGAGAGGCATTTCTAGAATGTGTGAGAGATCTCTCCTCTCTAGGTGTTATCGTACCAATACCCCGAGCAGAAAGGGGTCTAGGGTACTATTCAAATCTTTTTGTGGTTCCAAAGGAGGGCACGTTCCGCCCGATTCTGGTCCTAACTTGTTTAAACAAGTTTCTGGCTGTTCCATTGTTCAAAATGGAAACAGATCTATTCTGCCCCTAGTTCAAGAGGGACAGTTCATGACGACAATAGACTTGAAGGATGCTGACCTTCATGTTCCAATTCACAGGGACCACTTCAAGTTCCTAAGATTTGCTTTCTGGACCAATACGTCCAGTTTTTGGCCCTTCCCTTTGGCCTGGCGACAGCCCCGAGAGGTTCTGGGGGCGCTTCTTGCAGTGGCCAGATCCAGGGGCATTGCTGTGGCGCCCTATTTGGACGACATCCTTGTCCAGGCGCCGTCGTTCAGCCTCGCAGAGGATCATTTGAGGGCTCTTCTTTTATTGCTCCAATCTCACGGTTGGAAGATCAACTCAGGAAAGAGTTCCCTGGTTCCCAGCAACAAGGTGGAGTTCCTGGGCACGATAATAGACTCTATGTCCATGAAAATATTTTTCACAGATCAATGACGCAGGAAGATTGCGTCCACCTCTCTTGCCCTTCAGTCCTCCTCAAGCCCTTCAGTGGCTCAGTGTATGGAGATAATCGGGCTCATGGTCTCCAGCATAGATGTCATCCCTTTCTCCAGGTTCCATCTCAGACCTCTTCAATTGTGCATGTTGAGACCATTAAGATCTATCACAGCAGATATCCATGGATTCTCGGACCTCTTCTTGAGACCGTCCTGGGAGATTGTGACCACGGACGCGAGTCTCGCAGTATGGGGAGCTGTTTGGGGTGCCAGGATGGCACAAGGAAAATGAACCCGGGAGGAGTCTCTCCTTCCGATAAATATTCTGGACCTCCTCTGGGGTCATTCAGCTTCATCAGATTCCAGACCGACATTACCTCGGTGGTTTATATCAACCATCAGGGGGGTATAAGGAGCTCCCTAGCAATGAGGGAGGTATCTCGGATTTTGAAGTTGGTGGAGTCCCACAGTTGCTCGCTTTCAGCGATCCACATTTCAGGTGTGGACAACTGGGAAGCGGACTTTCTCAGCAGGCAAGCCTTCCATCCGGGGGAATGGTCTCTTGACCCCGGAGTGTTTGCAGAGATTTGTCTCAGATGGGGAACGCCGGAGATGGCTCTCATGGCGTCCAGACTCGATTGCAAGCTACCCAGATACGGGTCGAGATCGAGGTATCCCCAGGCAGAGCTGATGGATGCCTTAGCGGTGCCTTGAGGATTCAGCCTAGCTTACATTTTTCCACTGTTACTACTTCTACCTCGGATAGTAGCACGCATTAAACAGGAGCATGCTTCGGCCATCCTGATTGCTCCATTGTGGTCGCGAAGGACGTGGTTTGCGGATCTGGTGGGGATGTCATCCTCTTCACCATGGAGGTTACCCTGTTGCAGAGATTTGCTGGAACAGGGTCCCTTTTAACATCAAAATCTCGTTTCTCTGAGGCTGACTGCATGGAGTTTGAACGCTTAGTCTTGACCAAGAGAGAGTTTTTCTGAAAGTGTGATTGACACTCTAGTTCAGGCAAGGAAGCTTGTCACTTGTTGCAGCTACCATAAGGTGTGGAGGACTTACTTGTCCTGGTGTGAGAAGCATGGATATCCTTGGCACAAGGTGAAGGTATCCAGGATGTCTTTTCTCCAGAAGGGTTTGGAGAAGGGTCTTGCCCCTACTTCCTTAAAGGGACAGATTTCAACATTATCAGTCTTGTTGCACAGGAGACTCACTGAGCTTCCTAACATTCAGGCTTTTGTTCAGGCTCTGTCTAGAATTAGGCCTGTCTTTAGGCAGTCTGCTCCCCCATGGAGCTTAAACTTGGTCCTTGAGGGTTCCGTTTGAGCCTATGCATTCCATCAACATTAAGATTCTGTCCTGGAAGGTTCTCTTCCTGTTTGCTATTGCATCGGCACGCAGAGTATCTGAGCTCGCCGCCTTGCAATTCGAGCCTCCTTACCTGGTTTTTCATGGCGCTAAGGCTGTTCTTCACACCGGTTTGGGGTTTCTTCCCAAGGTGGTGTCTAACCGTAACATCAGGAAATAATTGTTCCTCCTTTGTTTCCTAACCCTTCGTCTTCTAAGGAGATGTGGTTTGTGCCTTGAAATTCTATCTTCAGGCTACAAAGGATAGACAGTCTACATCGCTTTTTGTGGTGTATTCCGGGAAGCGCAAGGGGCAGAGGGCCTCTTCTACTTTGTCTTTTTGGTTGAGTAGTTTGATTTACTTGGCCTATGAGACAGCGGGACATAAGCCTCAGAGGATCATGCCTCATTAAACTAGAGCTGTGGCTTCATCTTGGGCCTTCAAGAATGAGGCCTCTATGGAGCAGATTTGTAAGGCGGATACCTGGTCCTCCTTACACACTTTTACAAAGTTTTCAAATTTTACGTTTTTGCTTCTGCGGAAGCTGCTTTCGGGAGAGAGGTTTTACAGGCTGGGGTGCCCTCGGATTAGGGTCTGCCTTTTTACCCTCCCGGTGTCCTCTAAAGCTTGGGTATATGTTTCGCAAAAGTAATGAATGAAGCCGTGGACTCTCCTCCCCTTTAGATGGAAAACATAAATTATGCTTACCTGATAATTTAATTTCCATTGTGGGTAGAAGAGTCCACAGCTCCTGCCCGTAACTCTGGTGGGCGGACCTAAATTTAATTTATCTTCTGGCACCATTTATACCCTGATATTTCTCCTACTGTTCCTTGTTCACTCTGCAGAATGACTGGGGGATGAGGGCAGTGGGGGAGGTATTTTAAGCCTTTTGCTGGAGTCTCTTTGCCTCCTCCTGGTGGCCAGGTTCTTCCCAAAAGCAATGAATAAAGCCATGGACTCTCCTCCCCATGATGGAAATGAAATTATCAGGTAAGCATAATTTGTTTTTGTTTAAAAAAGTCATTTTTGGTTTTGGTTTTTTTCGGCCAAGTGCATCTTAAATTTTCGGTTTCGGTGCATCCCTAGTTATGCACTGCTGCTCCTTCAACAAAGGATAGAAAGATAATTCAATTTATAACAGAGGTAAATTGGAAGGTTGTTTTAAATCTCAATTATGAAAAAAATGTTCATGTCCCTTTAATGCCTCAGAATAACTTTAAATCTGTGGTGTGTAATAAATTTTCATTCTTGTAAATTTCTTCCTTTAAAGGGATACTCAAGTCAAAATTACATTTTAATGATTCGGGTAAAGCATGTAATTTTAAGCAACTTTCCTATTTACGTCCATAAAATGTCCAGTCTTTTTATAGTTGCACTTTGAGTCACCAACTCCTACTGAGCATGTGCAAGAATTAACAAAATATACTTATGCTTTTGTGTATTGGCTGATGGCTGTCACATGATACAGGGGGAATGGAAATCGACATAACTTTGGAATTTGTCAGAATAAAATCTATGACTAATTTGAAGTTCAAACTAAGTACTATTGCATTGTTTTTTATCAAGCATTTGATTATGATAATCTGTATTTACTGGTCCTTTATATATTTTAATTTTTGTATTTTATTCAAGGTTGTGTTGGAAACAGAGATCACAAACAAATCTGCATTGAAACTTTATGAAAACCTTGGTTTTGTTCGAGATAAGCGCCTGTTCAGATACTATTTAAATGGAGTAGATGCACTGCGTCTTAAATTATGGCTACGTTAAGAAGTCGCGTGGAAGAACAAGGCCCTCAACAACGTTTGTTCAGGACATGATCTCCGTGCAGTTCCTCTGTCCTATCCCATTGAGTGTCACACATTTGTTGCACTAAGGCATGGCACATTCATCCTGACTTCAGATTGTTCCAACATCAAGGGGAACTTTAGGTACCAGCAATATGTGCCAGGTGTTAGCCAAGACGTATTCATTTGCAAATCTACTGACTGCTACATTAGATGAACGTTTGATCAGAGAACCTTTATGACAACTATAATTTCTTGTTCCCTTGGGGGGGGTTGGGTTGGAAAAAGAAGCCAATGTAATTTGTTAAGTCTGTAAATGTACAAACATTTCATACAAACTTTTGCCATAGTTTTCTGAGGAAGGGGGAAAATCTCAATCTTAGGTTTTATTTTTAAATATTGAATTTTCCTTTCTTTAAATATTGGTACCTCAGTGAATTGTGAATTAAAAAAAAAATCCAACGTGTTGTAGGGTGGGTGTATTACAATGAGTAATGGTAATTAAATTGCGTCTGCCAGTGCCTGTATAACAAAGTATTTGTCGTCACCTCTAGCTAAAGTGCATGCTTTCCTTTCCCCCCCCCCCTATTTTGTCTTTGCTAAAAAAAATGCGTTTTTGCTTTTATTTAAATTCTGATGGTAAATTATTTCAGATTTTTATAATTTGGGCGCTCTTTTCATATTGAGTGGTGATCTATTGATCCTCACTTTGTTCAAGAAGTGTAAGCTATTTAGATAATAAACTTAATCACATAGCTGCTAAAAAGAAAAAAAAAAAATAGTATAATTTAAATCTATGCTGGCTGTGGTTGCACTTTTGTTTAGGAGTGATGGGTTTTAAAGAAGAGTATTGTAAATTGGTATGATTTTATTTAAAGACAGTTACTGCTTTAAAAAGATCTAAAGAACAGCTTTTATTTTTTAAAAAGAAAGCAATGAAACCGGTTTTCACTCTAAATTGAACTGAGATTTCAGCTTTGCTTCACATTGTTCTAAATATGCTTAAATCTTATTCTTGGTCTTGGAAATAAATTTTCAAGGTGTTTTCTAACATGCTCTATCCGAATCTTTCTTGCCAGGTCGCTTAATGAGTCCGGTGGTTTCTCTTGCACACTGGTATAAGTACAACATTGATACCTTTTTTTTTCTTTCTCTTCTTCAGACTATATATATTTACATTTACATTTGCCTTATCGCTGTTCTAGAATATATGTGTATATATATATATATATATATATTCCTAATGTCCTAGTGTAATTTTTGTAAAGCATGTTTTTCCTAAATGTGTTAAGTAAATGAATCTTATCTAAAATACACAAATGCATCTTCTGCTTATAAACACCTGTCGGACGTCTAAAGCTGGGTAGAAAAAGAACTTGCTCTCCTTTCGATAAGCTGGTGCGCACTGTCAGGGGTTATTCACCCTTATAATCTAGTTTATAAAGAAGGGACAGCTTGCTTGAGAGAAAGTGGAGAAAACGTACTAAGAAAATTGACGTCCGAAGATGCAGCAAAGATGCCATTATGGAGAGGTTTATTTAAATGTATTGTTTTTTTAAAACAAATTTATATATTTAGAACTCAATGACCACAGTTCGCAAAAGAAAATAAGGTCAGTATGGCGGTGCGTAACCATGAAACGTATTTGTTGAAAGAAAACATTGGTTACAGGCCTACCCATATAGGGGAAATCTTTTCCCTAATTATGGCCTTTTCTTCTGTACTTGATTACAAAAATAAAATAAAAACTGTATTGGTGGGTCCTGGGGTCTATTTATTATTGGGCAAAAAGGATAATTCTGTTTCTGCTTGTTTTGTGTTGAAGTTTAACTGACCTGTTTCCACTTGAGTCTGTATTGTATGTTTGTATGTTAAATAAATCATGAATACCAATTATTTAATCATTTACAGGAAGTGTGCGGTTGCTTCAGTTAGGTTCCTGAAGTTCAGAATTTCTCAAATGTACGTGGAAACATTTCTTTCTAATTGTGCTGAAAGTGTAATGGCGGACTGGGTTGTAAAATATCAGTATTCTGTGTTATTGGACTGTGTTCTGTCTTGCAATAAATTAACATACTAAGTTTATACATTATTTTTATTTTTTTACATACGAACATCATTTTGCTTCAATATAACAAAATTTCACCCAACTCTAGCCTTATTTGGAAGAACCAATCCAGGTTTCTTATACCGACACAGTTAGCCACTCATTTTATTAGCATTTTATCTGATCTCTGCAGAGGCCAGTTAGTGACAGATATGTGGCAAAGTTAGGTCTGTGAATCCTGACTGGCCTATGCTTCTCAAGCTTTCAGACAAATTATTGGAAAAAGGAGCAAAAAAATATATTGCAAAATTGTTTTACTTTACATAATGAAAAATGTTGTTACTATGTTGGTGTTTACTGCCCCTTTAGTGAATAAATGTTTAAAGGGAGTTAAAACAGTTTTGTAATTTAGCAAAATTACATTATTCTTATACTTAGCCTGCCTCCTTTTCCTATAATCTGTCTTGAGAATTGTGGAATTTCCAATCCTGAAAACTAGAGCACATGAAAGGCTTGACAAAGCGAACTGTGCCACATACTTGTCACTGATTTGCAGATTATCATTTTGGAGTTTTTGTCAGTGATAAGCCCTGTTTTCTCCAGACGTATGTTAATCTATTTAAAGACTAGAAAAATTACAAGTTTTATTAGGCTATATAGTTTGAATTTATTTTCCTTTGTTCAGTGTTCAAATGGGCCTTTAAAATGCTGCATTGCAAGCTTTCAGTGTGCCCTGTTAAGTACCGAAACATAATGTTTTAAGTTGGTTCTTAATGCAAAAAAGTCACCCTCTAAGAAATTAGAGCATGTATTACATTTTTTTACATTACACTGTCCCTTTAAAATCAGGGTCCCATTTATTCCCCTGGATTTTAGTACATTTTATTTTCCCTAAAACAAATTAAACATATGTTAAAAAAAAAAAATGCTAGTGTTTTTTTTCCCATTTAAAATGGTAATATATGGGTAGGAAATCTCAAGCATATGAGTAGCAATTATGTGTGTTTTCTTTCATCAGATGGTGAGAGTCCATGAGACATTGCATTCAGTAATTGCACTCTAGTCCACAAGATGGTGGATAAAACCTCTGCACACCAGAGCTGTATCCGTATTCAATTGTTTGCCTCCAAGATGGATTAAGGGGAAATTCTTAAGTGCTGATCTACATATCGTCAATAGGGGGTTCTCCAGCTGTTCTGTGACTTGTTGAAAACCAGGCAGTGATTTTTTTTTTTCATAGTGTGGAAATGTCACTGGCCTCACAGTTAAAATGGGGATTTATCTGCCAGGCCCCTGGCCTACAGTGTGCAGTTTAATGTGTGATCCACTGATCGCCCTTGGTGAAATGGGGATTTATCTGCCAATTCCCTTTGGCTTGTAGAATGTTCCTTGGCATTGTGATTGCACTCCATTGGATGGGGCTGTCTACTGGTAAAAGTCATCTGCGGCTGAGTTATGAACATTGAACAAAGGTACTGTGACAGGTAAGTGCTATATATCTTCATAGCCCACCAGCATGGCACATGATTCACATAGTCTGGGGACATATACACCACACAAGTTCCAGTTTTAAGGCACTTTTAAAATTTTAGTAGAAAATGGGGTTACTGTCTAAAATTAGCATGGCTGGCTTTAGTGCTCTGGAGTTGCTTGGAGACTTTAACGCAGCTTTATTTTTCTTAAGACACGGTGAGTCCACGGAATCGGCAATTACTGTTTGGAATATCACTCCTGGCCAGCAGGAGGAGGCAAAGAGCACCACAGCAAAGCTGTTAAGTATCTCTTCCATTCCCACAACCCCCAGTCATTCTCTTTGCCTTCAGTGCAAGGAGGAGGTGAAGTTTTAGGTGTCTGAGTAAAATTCTTCTATCAAGATTTTTTATTTTGGAAGCCTGAGCAGGTTTGCTCTGATCTTCCCTGTATTCCACGTTAGTCTCTTTAGTAGGGCTGTGGTAGTTTTCAAGCAGTTAGGAACTTGTGGGGTGGGCCTCACTGCGTTTTCCTGACAGGATTGCTGCCCTCAAACAGAATGCCAGAGTAGGCTTACTCTGTTCATTTCTTCTATCCACAGGTCTCTGTGGAGTGGCTTCCTCTCATACCTGGTGAGCTGTCTTCCTGCCGGACAGCTAGATATACAGGTAAGTGCCTTTTTGTCTTCTGGGGCTGGGAGGCGGGCACTGAAGGGGTTAATTTCTCTCTGTACCTTATGTGGGACACTACATCCATTATCAAGGATATCTAATGGCAGTGGGCAGGCACTTCATATGTGACATGCAGACTTAGGGTTTATCCTTTATCAGTCTAAATTTTTAGGACCTTACAATTTAGAACATTGTTGTGTGGGTTCATCAAGGGTTATTAATTCCCTCGTACATTTAGCAAGACAGTTTTTTTTTTGTTTTTTTTTGGAGGGTGCTTCCTCTTGGAGGCGCCATTCCTATGGGTCTATTTGGAAGTTTATTTTCCACTTGATAGGTTCAGAGCGGACTTAATTATATTATTTTGCCTACAAAGATGATGTCCAGGAAGGTCTGGAGAAGTCTGCAAGGGGCTCCTCTGTGTTTCAGCGGGATGAAGCACAATACATGTGTGCTTCATTTTCTGGCAGTTTTTAGTTCCCGCCTCCTTTCTGTGTCAAGTGCGACACTAAAGCGGAGCGGTGCCACCTTAAAAATGTTAGCTTGCTGTTCCCTCAGTAACAATCTGCCAGCTTGTAGGATTTTAAGCAAGGGTGCTCAGATAAAGTTTAGAAGCTATTAAATGTGAGTGCTCTTTTTGACAGCTAGTCTGCTTTAAGGGCGTTCTCTGAGGTTAGATTTTTCCCCGCCTCATTCTCAGGTTGAGAACAGTGCAGCGTTCCGGTTATTGTATGTTTCTGTCTTGTCAGCGAGCAGCTAAGTTTTCCTCACATTTAGAGGACATTGACTGCAATTTGATATAAACGTTGCCCTGTCTGAAACATTTGTCTTCTCTTTCTATGTATATGGACATACTGTGTTTAAATATTTGATGTTTTTCATATTTCTTATGTTATATACCACTTTTGTTAGTGGTAGATATTTATTTGACCTTGGAACAGGGTCTGTTTTTCTATAAATTATTATGGCTCTCTTAGGACTACATTTGTTTGGGCAAACATTTATATCCATTATATTAAGGAAAAATTGGTGTTGTAAACATTTCTCTTATATTAAATTCTTTTAGAATTTTCGTGAGACAAAATTTCTAGAAAGTTTAATGGGTGTATGGATTTAGGTGCTGCATTTATTAGCCTGAGCTATGGAATGTATACCTAGTTTGTTGCAATCTGAGTCTCATGTCTCCCAGGATGATGCTGTTCAGGCATTGCCACAGCTTTCTCCTTTAAACGTCCCAAGCCTCTATGGTGTCACATGCAGTGCCCTGCGGTTCATCTTAATCTCCTGGAGGATTGTATTTGCCTACAGAATTTGCAGCTCAGGTACCCTCTGCAGTATCTGCGGCTTTTTCTATTTTTCCTTATATACAGGGAAATGCAAGAGGATATTTAAAGTTTCAGATAGTAAGGTTTCTGTTCCACATTCTGCTACACAGGTTGCTCTTTCCTAAGTCTGGTGAGGAGGGTTTGCGGTAGTTTCTGAGGGAGATATCTCAGATCTGGACAGTATAGTTCCTTCATCTGATGCTGAAGTGATTTCTTTCAGATGTATGCTTGCACACCTAGTGTACTTTTAAAGGTGGTTTTAGCTACTTGAATGACACAGGTATCCCTGTCATCGACTCTTGGAGTTTTTGTAAACTTTCATTTCCATGATGTTCCTTCCTATGAGGAAGAGTTTCCACTTGTACTATGGGAATTTTCACAGGAGTAGGAGATGCTAGGGATACCTTTTTTTTTTTTTTTTCTTCCGTCCTTTAACGGATTTTCCTGCTACTGACTCCATTACTATGCACAGTGCCTTAAAGGGACATGAAACCCAATTTTTTTCTTTCATGATTTAGAAATAACATGCAATTTTAATTAACTTTCCATTTTACTGCTATTATCTAATTTGAATAATTCTCTTGATATCCTTTGCTGAAAAGCATATCTAGATAGGCTCAGTAGCTGCTGATTGGTGGCTGCACATAGATTCCTCAGGTGATTGGCTCACCCATGTGCATTGCTATTTCTTCAACAAAGGATATCTAAAGAATGAAGCAAATCAGATAATAGAAGTAAATTGGATGCTGTTTAAAATTGTATTCTCTACCTGAATCATTAAAGAGAAATGTTGGGTTTAGTGTCCCTTTAAGTAGAAGGAAGCTTTTCTACTTTCACTCTGAGTACTTCGATCCTTATAGAGGATAGCTGTTCCTTTATGGATCCATGGATAAGAACCTGGAGGTTTTTTTTATCATCTAGAGTGTTGATTTTGTCTAATTAGTCTTGCTGCGCTAGCCTGTGGGTGTTTTGGCTGAAAGGTAAGCTGAGAAGCCTTATTGTGGATTAGGGGCACAGCCTAAGCCTTGTATCTCTGCAGGTGCAGGTTTAATTTCCAATTTGGCCAAGTCATGTCTCAATCGTGGCCATGATGGAACATATTTATTTTTCTTCCAAGTCTCTGGCGCTTCCTTACAAGGGCGAGGCCTTGTTTGGACCTGGATTGGCAGACTTTACAGCGGACTTTCGAGTTTTTCTATCACTCACCAAGTGGAAAGAACTTGAGGACAGTCTTCTTTCCCCCTTTTCGGCAGGGTTAGTCCAGTTTTTTTAGATCAACCAGTCCGTGTTCAGGGAGTAGCAGCTAAGAACTCCTCCCTGGGGCATATTTTCCTTTCTAGAATATCTGCAATCTAGTTATGAGAGGCATTCTTGAACTGGAATTAGGTCGTTTCTCTCCGGGAGTTATAGCTCCAGTTCCAATTGGGGAACGAGATCTAGGTTTTTCCTTTACTCTGAGAAACTAAAGTCCTTCAAAGTAGTAGCCTTGCTCCTTTTCATTAATGATGAACATAGACCTGTAGGATATGTATCTTTTTGTTCCCATTATCCGGGATCTTCTCAAGTTGGAGATTTGTCCCCCTAGGAAGACTTTAGGGTCTTGGGGAATTGCAAGGGTGCTGTTATGGACAATATTTGGTTCAGGTGTCATCCTTCCTTGGAACGTCTCAAGTGATCTTGTCCCTTTTTATGTTCCCATGATCCATGGATAGAAATTGTATCTGGGAGAAGTGTTATCTTGTTTCATCTACAAGGGTAATTTTTTAGGGACATTGATTCTCGATTTATGAGAATATTTCTATCAGAGGTCAGATTTTCAGTGATTTCTTCCTTTTACCTCTCTCGGCAGTCTACTGTTCGGTCCACAACTAGGTCTAGTAGCCTGGTAGGTAGCTTAGCCATTTGCTTCCAGAGGCTTGGGAGTTTGAATCCAGCTGTTTCTGTATTTACCTTGTGTTTTTTTTTTTTTTTGTTTTTTTTACTTGTATGGAGATAATTGGCCTGAGGGTCCCAGGGCTGTTTCCTGGGTGATGGTGTCCTTGGACTGGGAGAAACTCGGGTTCCTTAGCCATGAAGAGGTGGCTCTGCTTCGTTCAATGGACGGTAACTTTCAATGGCTGTCTATCCAACATCCACATTCTGGGAGTGGTCTTCTGGGACGAGGACTTCCTGAGTAGACAGATTTTCTTTCCGGGGAGTGGATTTTCCTACCGGAAGTGTTATCCAGGTTAACCCTCAAATGAGGGGTGCTGTAGTTCGATCTGTTGGCAGTTCGCCAAACGTTTTTGTTACTTTTAAATGTCAAAAGATTTGCAGGTTTTTCTGTTAAAACTCCCTGCCATTTTCCTTGGGATTTCAGTCTGACATCCCTGTTCCTTGGTTTGTTCTCGTTCCAAAAGTCTTGTCTCATTTTCAAATAGGAGTCAGCATGGCATATTTAATAGTTCTTGCATAGGTTTGCAGGATCTGGATACAGAGCTAGCGGGGACATATCTCTCCCACTTTGTTGGTTGTTCCTGACGAAGGACCGTCTAATCTAGGGTCCATTCTTTCGTTTCTCTGAAGCTTTATGCTTGGAAATTGACCACTTAGTTTTATCTAAGCGTGTTTTTCTCTGAGTCAGTCGTTGAGACCATGATTCAGGCTTGCAAGCCTGTTACTCGAAAGATTTACCATAAGATATGGTGTTTATCTTTATTGGTGGGAATCCAAGGGCTTCTCTTGGGGTAAGGTCAGGATTCCTAGGATGTCATCCCTTTCTCAAGTCCACTTGAGAGCTCTGCTGTTTTGCATGCTCAGTCAATGGAGCAGTGCCCATTCGGATCTTTCTGAGGTTAGATCTGGTTCAGCTTTTAGAGATTCTCAGGACGCATGTTTTTGGAGACATGTCAGTTAGTACCCTGTAGGGTTACTTTTCTGTATTTTCTTTTTGCTACTTAAGCGTCTGGCGGACGTGCCATATGTGCAATCTTTTGTCAGGCCTTGGTCAGAAACAGGCCTGTGTTTAAGCTGTTGCTCCTCCGTGGAACTTTAACTTTGTTATTAAATGTTTTGCAGCTGGCTCCGTTTGAGCCTTTGCATTCCATAGATATTGATGATTTAAAAATTTTTGTTTCTTATTTCTGCCCGAGAGTCTCGGAACTCTCAGCTCTGCAGTGTTTCGCCTTAACTTCAATAATTGGATACTTGTATAGGGCACAACCTCGAATTTAATTGACTCGTGGCACTGATAACAGTATTACCCAACTTAATGGTACTTTATTTTACCGACCTCCTGAAGGATGAAAGGCTGAGTGGACCTTGCCGAGATGAAACCTGCAACCCTTGGGTTGCCACGGATCTCTGTAACAGTGCACTAGCACGATGAGCTATCTGTCCAGCTCTTGTTGATATAGCAGTTCTTCGTACTAAGTTGGCAATTTGTTGTTCCTTCTATGTCCTAATCCTCCTTCTCATAAGGCTAGTTTGTTGTACAATTTAGCTGTTGTGTGGATTCTTAATTTCTAACTAGCAGGCAACTAAGGATTTTCGCCAGTTTTTTGTCCTGCTTTTTTGTTTTTCTGGTGAACGTAAAGGTCAGAAAGCTACTGCTACTACTTTCTCTCTGATTTAGAAGTATAATTCCTTTGGCTTATGAGTCTGTTGGGCAGCAGCCTCCTGGGAGAATTACGGCTTCTTCCACGAGAGCGGTTTTGTCTTTTTGGGCTTTCTAAAATTAAGTTTCTGTGCATTAGATTTGCAAGACTGCAACTTGGTCCTTCTTACATACTTTTTTCAAATTTGATATTTTTGCCTCGACTGATGTTGAGAAATACTGAACCTGGCCACCAGGAGGAGGCTAAGACACACCAGCCAAAGACTTAAATACCTCTCCCACTTCACCATCCCCCAGTCATTCTTTGCCTTTCATCACAGGAGCATTCTTTGCCTTTCATCACAGTGGAAGCATTGACGAAAGTTAGTCTGGAGATGCAGGGAGAGTCTTTCTGCGAAACCATCCAGACTGCCTGCTAACAACTCTTAAGCAATCAGTGTGGACAATTTTCACTTCCTGCTTGTTTTTCCTCACTCAAGTCCATGTCAGGAGCGATGCTAGAAGACTGTCAGACTTGCGAGGCTGTGTTTCTGTTCCACAGCATGGATTCTGGTAAGATCGTTTCAATTTTCTCATATGTTGAAAACGCTAGAAGACAGGGTCACAGTGTGGCTCCTTTTAATAGAATTATAGGTTAATATCTCCTGAGGGGGATTATTGAACAGTGTGGATTAATCAAATGTGATACTTTGATTTTATGATGCTTTAGGTGCGAGTGGGGTTTCTTTCATGTAATTAGCAAGAGTCCATGAGCTAGTGATGTATGGGATATACATTCCTACCAGGAGGGGCAAAGTTTCCCAAACCTTAAAATGCCTATAAATACACCCCTCACCACACCCACAATTCAGTTTTACAAACTTTGCCTCCCGTGGAGGTGGTGAAGTAAGTTTGTGCTAGATTCTACGTTGATATGCGCTTCACAGCAGGCTGGAGCCCGGTTTTCCTCTGAGTGCAGTGAATGTCAGAGGGATGTGAAGAGAGTATTGCCTATTTGAATTCAATGGTCTCCTTCTACGGGATCTATTTCATAGGTTCTCTGTTATCATTCGTAGAGATTCATCTCTTACCTCCCTTTTCAGATCGACGATATACTCTTATATACCATTACCTCTACTGATTCTCGTTTCAGTACTGGTTTGGCTATCTGCTATATGTAGATGAGTGTCCTGGGGTAAGTAAGTCTTATTTTTTGTGACACTCTAAGCTATGGTTGGGCACTTTATACGTAAAGTTCTAAATATATGTCTTTAAACTTATATTTGCCATGATTCAGGATAATCAGTATTCCTTCTTTTAGACTGTCAGTTTCATTATTTGGGAAATGCATATGAATAAAATATTTTTTCTTACCTTAAAGAAATTTTCTAATTGACTTTTTTCCTTGCGGGCTGTTAGGCTCGCGGGGGCAGAAAATGCTTCAATTTATTGCCTCATTCTTGGCGCGAACTTTTTTGGCGCAAAATTTTGTCATTTCCGGCACGTTTACACGTGGTTGCGTCATTTTTGACGCATGTGTGTTAGACATTTTTTTGGGCCAAAAAAGTGTGGGTGTCATACTTGGCGCCAAAAAATGTGGGCGTCATACTTGGCGCCACTTTTTTTCACATTATTTCAGTCTCACTTTTTTGTTGCTTCTGGTTGCTAGAGGCTTGTTTGTTTTGCATTTTTCCCCATTCCTGAAACTGTCATTTAAGGAATTTGATAATTTTGCTTTATATGTTGTGTTTTTCTATTACATATTGCAAGATTTTCCATAAATTATTCCTGGATCAGAACATACTGAGGGATTCCTGTTGACTAAGAAGTCCTACCAAAGCTAAGTTCATTTATTTTAAATGTTATGAATCTTTATCTTTAGCTATGGTTTGTAATAAGTTATCATGATAAACTTTTACATACAGAATCCATTAGTATTTATGCTTTATGTATTGCTTTTCTTTTTACATCTTATGTACAAGATATACTTAGAAAATTTATAAGAATTTTTTTTCTGATTCTAGGTTAAGGCTTTGTCTGACTTTGCACCTTCTATTAAAATGTTTTAGGTCTTTTTCAAACTTCTTTTTGATGAAGTTTCAAATGACCAACAACATACTGAATTATCCTTCTCTGATGATGTTTTTTCTCTTTCAGAACTTTTCTTCATCAGATATTGACACAAACAAATCTACTTTTTTATCTTTTATTAGAGTACATTTGTTTTTTGTTCAAAAGGTGTTGATTATTTTGGATATTGAGGTAACTAGTTCTTTTTCAAACTAGCTAACATTTTATTTCTGCTTATTTTATCTTCTGTGTCTTCAGAGGTTTTTTTCCATTCCTTCATACTAGGGAATGGAATAGGCTGACAATTTTCTTCAAAGGTTTTAAATTATATTCTTTGCCGGCAGTTAAATTCAATTTTGAGGGTTCTCCAATTTAATGGGGCTATCTCTACTCCTGCTAAATTATGCTATTGTTTCTGTAGCAAAATAGTATTTATTTCTCCAACATAGGTGTGTCCGGTCCACGGCGTCATCCTTACTTGTGGGATATTCTCTTCCCCAACAGGAAATGGCAAAGAGCCCAGCAAAGCTGGTCACATGATCCCTCCTAGGCTCCTCCTTCCCCAGTCATTCTCTTTGCCGTTGCACAGGCAACATCTCCACGGAGATGGCTCAGAGTTTTTTGGTGTTTAAATGTAGTTTTTATTCTTCTATCAAGAGTTTGTTATTTTAAAATAGTGCTGGTATGTACTATTTACTCTGAAACAGAAAAGAGATGAAGATTTCTGTTTGTAAGAGGAAAATGATTTTAGCAACCGTTACTAAAATCGATGGCTGTTTCCACACAGGACTGTTGAGAGGAATTAACTTCAGTTGGGGGAAACAGTGAGCAGACTTTGGCTGCTTGAGGTATGACACATTTCTAACAAGACTTGGTAATGCTGGAAGCTGTCATTTTCCCTATGGGATCCGGTAAGCCATTTTCTTAATTTTCAATATAAGAATAAAAAGGGCTTCACAAGGGCTTTAAAGACTGGTAGACATTTTTCTGGGCCAAAACGATTACTATATAAGCATATTTAATGGTTTATAACTTTGGAGACTTATTTTAATCTTGGCAATTTTGTTAAAAAAACGGCAGGCACTGTATTGGACACCTTTTTCACTGGGGGCCTTTTCTAGTCATAGGCAGAGCCTCATTTTCGCGCCACTAATGCGCAGTTGTTTTTGAGAAGCAAGGCATGCAGATGCATGTGTGAGGAGCTCAGATCCACTGAAAAAGCTTATTGAAGGCGTCATTTGGTATCGTATTCCCCTCTGGGTTTGGTTGGGTCTCAGCAAAGCAGATACCAGGGACTGTATAGGGGTTAAATGTAAAAACGGCTCCGGTTCCGTTATTTTAAGAGTTAAAGCTTTCAAATTTGGTGTGCAATACTTTTAAGGCTTTATGACACTGTGGTGAAATGTTGGTGAATTTTGAACATTTCCTTCATACTTTTGCGTATATTCAGTAAAAAAGTGTGTTCAGTTTAAAATTTAAAGAGACAGTAACGGTTTTATTTTAAAACGTTTTTTGTGCTTTGTTATCAAGTTTATGCCTATTAACATGTCTGAACTATCAGATAGACGATGTTCTGTATGTTCGGAAGCCAAGGTTCCTATCCATTTAAATATATGTGATGAATGTGACAAACAAAGTAGGGACAATGATGCCACTGATAATAATGTTGCCCAAAATGATTCCTTAAGTGAGGGGAGTAAGCATGGTACTGCATCATCTCCTATGTCTACACCAGTCTTGCCCACTCAGGAGGCCCCTAGTGCATCTAGTGCGCCAATCCTCCTTACTATGCAACAATTAACGGCTGTAATGGATAATTCTATTAAAAACATTTTAGCCAAAATGCCCACTTATCAGCGAAAGCGCGACTGCTCTGTTTTAGATACTGAAGAGCATGAGGACGCTGATGATGATGGTTCTGACATGCCCTTACACCAGTCTGAAGGGGCTAGGGAGGTTTTGTCTGAGGGAGAAATTTCAGATTCAGGAAAAATTTCTCAACAAGCTGAACCTGACGTTATTACATTTAAATTTAAATTGGAACATCTCCGCGCTCTGCTTAAGGAGGTGTTATCTACTCTGGATGATTGTGACAATTTGGTCATTCCAGAGAAATTATGTAAGATGGACAGGTTCCTAGAGGTCCCGGTGCCCCCCGAAGCTTTTCCTATACCCAAGCGGGTGGCGGACATTGTAAATAAAGAATGGGAAAGGCCCGGCATACCTTTTGTCCCTCCCCCTATATTTAAGAAATTATTTCCTATGGTCGACCCCAGGAAGGACTTATGGCAGACAGTCCCCAAGGTCGAGGGAGCGGTTTCTACTCTAAACAAACGCACCACTATCCCTATAGAAGATAGTTGTGCTTTCAAAGATCCTATGGATAAAAAATTAGAGGGTTTGCTTAAAAAGATGTTTGTTCAGCAAGGTTACCTTCTACAACCAATTTCATGCATTGTTCCTGTCACTACAGCAGCGTGTTTCTGGTTCGAGGAACTAGAAAAGTCGCTCTATCAAGCATCTTCTTATGAGGAGGTTATGGACAGAGTTCAAGCACTTAAGTTGGCTAACTCTTTTACCTTAGACGCCACTTTGCAGTTAGCTAGATTAGCGGCGAAAAATTCAGGTTTTGCTATTGTGGCGCGCAGAGCGCTTTGGCTGAAGTCTTGGTCGGCGGATGTGTCCTCCAAGAACAGATTGCTTAACATCCCTTTCAAGGGGAAAACGCTGTTTGGCCCTGACTTGAAAGAGATTATTTCAGACATCACTGGGGGAAAGGGCCACGCCCTTCCTCAGGATCGGTCTTTTAAGGCTAAAAATAAAACAAATTTTCGTCCCTTTCGCAGAAATGGACCAGCCTCAAATTCTACATCCTCTAAGCAAGAGGGTAATTCTTCTCAGACCAAGCCAGCCTGGAGACCGATGCAAGGCTGGAATAAAGGTAAGCAGGCCAAGAAGCCCGCTACAGCTACCAAGACAGCATGAGATGCTGGCCCCCGATCCGGGACCGGATCTGGTGGGGGGCAGACTCTCTCTCTTCGCTCAGGCTTGGGCAAGAGATGTTCAGGATCCTTGGGCGCTAGAAATAGTTTCTCAAGGTTATCTCCTGGAATTCAAGGAACTACCCCCAAGGGGAAGGTTCCACAGGTCTCAATTGTCTTCAGACCAAATAAAAAGACAGGCATTCTTACATTGTGTAGAAGACCTGTTAAAAATGGGAGTGATTCATCCTGTGCCATTAGGAGAACAAGGGATGGGGTTTTACTCCAATCTGTTCATAGTTCCCAAAAAAGAGGGAACATTCAGGCCAATTTTGGATCTCAAGATCCTAAACAAATTTCTTAAGGTCCCATCGTTCAAGATGGAAACCATTCGGACAATTCTTCCTACCATCCAGGAAGGTCAATTCATGACCACGGTGGATTTAAAGGATGCGTATCTACATATTCCTATCCACAAGGAACATCATCGGTTCCTAAGATTCGCTTTTCTGGACAAGCATTTCCAGTTTGTGGCACTCCCATTCGGACTAGCCACTGCTCCAAGAATTTTCACAAAGGTACTAGGGTCCCTTCTAGCGGTGCTAAGGCCAAGGGGCATTGCAGTAGTACCCTACTTGGACGACATACTGATTCAAGCGTCGTCTCTGCCACAAGCAAAGGCTCATACGGACATTGTCCTAGCCTTTCTCAGATCTCACGAGTGGAAAGTGAACGTAGAAAAAAGTTCTCTATTCCCGTCAACAAGGGTTCCCTTCTTGGGAACAATAATAGACTCCTTGGAAATGAAGATTTTTCTGACAGAAGCCAGAAAATCAAAACTTCTAAGCTCTTGTCAAGTACTTCATTCTGTTCTTCTTCTTCCTTCCATAGCGCAGTGCATGGAAGTAATAGGTCTGATGGTTGCGGCAATGGACATAGTTCCTTTTGCGCGAATTCATCTAAGACCATTACAACTGTGCATGCTCAGACAGTGGAATGGGGATTATACAGATCTGTCCCCGACGATCCAAGTAGATCAGAGGACCAGAGATTCACTCCGTTGGTGGCTGACCCTGGACAACCTGTCCCAAGGGATGAGCTTCAGAAGACCAGAGTGGGTCATTGTAACAACCGACGCCAGCCTGGTGGGCTGGGGCGCGGTCTGGAAACACCTGAAAGCTCAGGGTCTATGGTCTCGGGAAGAATCTCTTCTCCCGATAAACATTCTGGAACTGAGAGCGATATTCAATGCTCTCAAGGCTTGGCCTCAGCTAGCAAAGGCCAAATTCATAAGGTTTCAATCAGACAACATGACGACTGTTGCATATATCAACCATCAGGGGGGAACAAGGAGTACCCTGGCGATGGAAGAAGTGACCAAAGTAATTCACTGGGCGGAGCTTCACTCCTGCCACTTGTCTGCAATCCATATCCCAGGAGTGGAAAATTGGGAAGCGGATTTTCTGAGTCGTCAGACATTTCATCCGGGGGAGTGGGAACTCCATCCGGAAATCTTTGCCCAAATAACTCAATTATGGGGCATTCCAGACATGGATCTGATGGCGTCTCGTCAGAACTTCAAAGTTCCTTGCTACGGGTCCAGATCCAGGGATCCCAAGGTGACTCTAGTAGATGCACTAGTAGCGCCCTGAACCTTCAACCTAGCTTATGTGTTCCCACCGTTTCCTCTCATTCCCAGGCTGGTAGCCAGGATCAATCAGGAGAGGGCTTCGGTGATCTTGATAGCTCCTGCGTGGCCACGCAGAACTTGGTATGCAGACCTGGTGAATATGTCATCGGCTCCACCATGGAAGCTACCTTTGAGACGGGACCTTCTTGTTCAAGGTCCGTTCGAACATCCGAATCTGGCATCACTCCAACTGACTGCTTGGAGATTGAACGCTTGATTTTATCAAAGCGTGGGTTCTCAGATTCTGTCATTGATACTCTTATTCAGGCTAGAAAGCCTGTAACTAGAAAAATTTACCATAAAATATGGAAAAAATATATCTGTTGGTGCGAATCGAAAGGATTCCCATGGAACAGGGTAAAAATTCCTAGGATTCTATCCTTTCTACAAGAGGGTTTGGAGAAAGGATTATCTGCAAGTTCTTTGAAGGGACAGATTTCTGCTTTATCTGTTTTACTTCACAAAAAGCTGGCGGCTGTGCCAGATGTTCAGGCTTTTGTTCAGGCTCTGGTTAGAATCAAGCCTGTTTACAAACCTTTGACTCCTCCTTGGAGTCTCAATTTAGTTCTTTCAGTTCTTCAAGGGGTTCCGTTTGAACCCTTACATTCCGTAGATATTAAGTTATTATCTTGGAAAGTTTTGTTTTTGGTTGCAATTTCTTCTGCTAGAAGAGTTTCAGAGTTATCTGCTCTGCAGTGTTCTCCTCCTTATCTGGTGTTCCATGCAGATAAGGTGGTTTTGCGTACTAAACCTGGTTTTCTTCCGAAAGTTGTTTCTAACAAAAATATTAACCAGGAGATAGTTGTGCCTTCTTTGTGTCCGAATCCAGTTTCAAAGAAGGAACGTTTGTTGCACAATTTGGATGTAGTTCGTGCTCTAAAGTTCTATTTAGAGGCTACAAAGGATTTTAGACAAACATCTTCATTGTTTGTTGTTTATTCTGGTAAAAGGAGAGGTCGAAAAGCAACTTCTACCTCTCTCTCTTTTTGGCTTAAAAGCATCATCAGATTGGCTTATGAGACTGCCGAACGGCAGCCTCCTGAAAGAATCACAGCTCATTCCACTAGGGCTGTGGCTTCCACATGGGCCTTCAAGAATGAGGCTTCTGTTGATCAGATATGTAAGGCAGCGACTTGGTCTTCACTGCACACTTTTACCAAATTTTACAAATTTGATACTTTTGCTTCTTCTGAGGCTATTTTTGGGAGAAAGGTTTTGCAAGCCGTGGTGCCTTCCATCTAGGTGACCTGATTTGCTCCCTCCCATCATCCGTGTCCTAAAGCTTTGGTATTGGTTCCCACAAGTAAGGATGACGCCGTGGACCGGACACACCTATGTTGGAGAAAACAGAATTTATGTTTACCTGATAAATTGCTTTCTCCAACGGTGTGTCCGGTCCACGGCCCGCCCTTGTTTTTTTTAATCAGGTCTGATGATTTATTTTCTCTAACTACAGTCACCACGGTATCATATGATTTCTCCTATGCAAATATTCCTCCTTTACGTCGGTCGAATGACTGGGGAAGGCGGAGCCTAGGAGGGATCATGTGACCAGCTTTGCTGGGCTCTTTGCCATTTCCTGTTGGGGAAGAGAATATCCCACAAGTAAGGATGACGCCGTGGACCGGACACACCGTTGGAGAAAGCAATTTATCAGGTAAACATAAATTCTGTTTCTTTCATGTAATTAGCAAGAGTCCATGAGCTAGTGACGTATGGGATATACATTCCTACCAGGAGGGGCAAAGTTTCCCAAACCTTAAAATGCCTATAAATACACCCCTCACCACACCCACAATTCAGTTTTTACAAACTTTGCCTCCGATGGAGGTGGTGAAGTAAGTTTGTGCTAGATTCTACGTTGATATGCGCTCCGCAGCAAGTTGGAGCCCGGTTTTCCTCTCAGCGTGCAGTGAATGTCAGAGGGATGTGAGGAGAGTATTGCCTATTTGAATGCAGTGATCTCCTTCTACGGGGTCTATTTCATAGGTTCTCTGTTATCGGTCGTAGAGATTCATCTCTTACCTCCCTTTTCAGATCGACGATATACTCTTATATATACCATTACCTCTGCTGATTCTCGTTTCAGTACTGGTTTGGCTTTCTACAAACATGTAGATGAGTGTCCTGGGGTAAGTAAATCTTATTTTCTGTGACACTCTAAGCTATGGTTGGGCACTTTTATATAAAGTTCTAAATATATGTATTCAAACATTTATTTGCCTTGACTCAGGATGTTCAACATTCCTTATTTTCAGACAGTCAGTTTCATATTTGGGATAAATGCATTTGTTTCAATCATTTTTTCTTACCTTTAAAAATTTGATTTTTTCCCTGTGGGCTGTTAGGCTCGCGGGGGCAGAAAATGCTTCATTTTATTGCGTCATTCTTGGCGCAGACTTTTTTGGCGCAAAATTTTTTTTCTGTTTCCGGCGTCATACGTGTCGCCGGAAGTTGCGTCATTTTTTGACTTTTTTTGCGTCAAAAATGTCGGCGTTCCGGATGTGGCGTCATTTTTGGCGCCAAAAGCATTTAGGCGCCAAATAATGTGGGCGTCTTTTTTGGCGCTAAAAAATATGGGCGTCATTTTTGTCTCCACATTATTTAAGTCTCATTATTTATTGCTTCTGGTTGCTAGAAGCTTGTTCACTGGCATTTTTTTTCCCATTCCTGAAACTGTCATTTAAGGAATTTGATCAATTTTGCTTTATATGTTGTTTTTTTTCTTTTACATATTGCAAGATGTTCCACGTTGCAACTGAGTCAGAAGATACTACAGGAAAATCACTGCACAGTGCTGGAGCTACCAAGCTAAGTGTATCTGCTATAAACTTTTGGTATCTGTTTCTCCAGCTGTTATTTGTATTGCATGTCATGTCAAACTTATTAATGCAGATAAAATTTCCTTTAGTACTGTTACATTACCTGTTGCTGTTCCGTCAACATCTAATTTTCAGAGTGTTCCTGATAACATAAGAGATTTTATTTTTTAAATCCATTAAGAAGGCTATGTCTGTTATTTCTCCTTCTAGTATACATAAAAGACTTTTAAAACTTCTCTTTTTTTCAGATGAATTTTTAAATGAACATCATCATTCTGATACTGATAATGGTTCTTCTGGTTCAGAGGTTTCTGTCTCAGAGGTTGATGCTGATAAATCTTTGTATTTGTTCAAGATGGAATTTATTCGTTCTTTACTTAAAGAAGTGTTATTTGCATTAGAAATAGAGGATTCTGGTCCTCTTGATACTAAATGTAAACGTTTAAATAAGGTTTTTAAATCTCCTGTTGTTATTCCAGAAGTGTTTTATCTCCCTGATGCTATTTCTGAAGTAATTTCCAGGGAATGGAATAATTTGGGTAATTTATTTACTCCTTCTAGACGTTTAAGCAAATTATATCCTGTGCCATCTGACAGATTAGAGTTTTTTGGGACAAAAATCCCTAAGGTTATGGGGCTGTCTCTACTCCTGCTAATGTACTACTATTCCTATGGCAGATAGTACTTCATTTAAGGATCCTTTAGATAGGAAAATTGAATCCTTTCTAAGAAAAGCTTACTTATGTTCAGGTAATCTTCTTAGACCTGCTATATTTTTAGCGGATGTTGCTGCAGCTTCAACTTTTTGGTTAGAAGCTTTAGCGCAACAAGTAACAGATCATAATTTTATAGCATTATTATTATTCTATAACATGCTAATAATTTTATTGGTGATACCATCTTTTGATATCATTAGAGTTGATGTCAGGTATATGTCTCTAGCTATTTTAGCTAGAAAAGCTTTATGGATTAAACTTGGAATGCTGACATGTCTTCTAAGTCAACTTTGCTTTCCCTTTCTTTCCAGGGTAAATAATCATTTTCGTTCCTTTCCTCACAACAAGGAACAAAAGCCTGATCCTTCATCCTCAGGAGCGGTATCAGTTTGGAAACTATTTCCAGTTTGGAATATATCCAAGCCTTATAGAAACCTATAGCCAGCTCCTAAGTACCTATGAAGGTGCGGCCCTTATTCCAGCTCAGCTGGTATGGGGCAGATTACGTTTTCTTCAAAGAAATTTGGATCAATTCCGTTCTTAATCTCTGGTTTCAGAAACATTGTTTCAGAAAGGTACAGAATTGGCTTCAAGTTAAGGCCTCCTGCTAAGAGATTCTTTTCTTTCCCGTGTCCCAGTTAACACAGCAAAGGCTCGGCATTTCTGAAATGTGTTTCAGATCTAGAGTTGGCTGGAGTATTTATGCCAGTTCCAGTTCTGGAACAGGGGCTGGGGTTTTATTTTATCTCTTCATTGTACCAAAGAAGGTCAATTCCTTCAGACCAGTTCTGGATCTATCATTATTGAATCGTTATGTTTGGATACCAACATTCAAGATGGTTACTGTAGGACTATCCTGCCTTTTGTTTAGCAAGGGCATTTTATGTCTACAATAGATTTACAGGATGTGTATCTGCATATTCCGATTCATCCAGATCACTTTTAGTGTCTGAGATTCTCTTTTTAGACAAGCATTACCAGTTTTGTGGCTTTACCGTTTGGCCTAGCCTCAGTTCCAAGAATTTTTTTCAAAGGTTCTCGGTGCCCTTCTTTCTGTAATCAGAGAATAGGGTTTTGGTATTTCCTTATTTGGACGATATCTTGGTACTTGCTCAGTCTTCTCATTTTCGAAGAATCTCATACGAATCGACTTGTGTTGTTTTCTTCAAGTTCATGGTTGGAGGATCAATTTACCAATCAGTTCATTGTTTCCTCAGACAAGGGTAACCTTTTTAGGTTTCTAGATAAATTCAGTATCTATGACTCTGTCCTTGTCAGACAAGAGAAGTTTAACATTGATATCAGCTTGTCAAAACCTTCAGTCACAATCATTCCCTTTGGTAGCCTTATGCATGGAAATGTTGGGTCTTAGGACTGCCGCATCAGATGCGATCTCCTTTGCTCGTTTTCACATGCGATCTCTTCAGCTCTGTATGCTGAACCAATGGTGCAGGGATTACTCAAAGATATCTCAATTAATATCTTTAAACCGATTTTACGACACTCTCTGACATGGTGGACAGATCACCATCGTTTAGTTCAGGGGGCTTCTTTGTTCTTCCGACCTGGACTATAATCTCAACAGATGCAAGTCTTACAGGTTGGGGAGCTGTGTGGGGGTATCTGACGGCACAAGGGGTTTGGGAATCTCAGGAGGTGAGATTTCCGATCAATATTTTGGAACTCCGTGCAATTTTCAGAGCTCTTCAGTCTTGGCCTCTTCTGAAGAGAGAGTTGTTCATTTGTTTTCAGATAGACAATGTCACAACTGTGGCATACATCAATCATCAAGGAGGGACTCACAGTCCTCTGGCTATGAAAGAAGTATCTCGAATTTTGGTTTGGGCGGAATCCAGCTCCTGTCTAATCTCTGCGGTTCATATCCCAGGTATGGACAATTGGAAAGCGGATTATCTAAGTCGCCAAACGTTGCATCCGGGCGAATGGTCTCTTCACCCAGAGGTATTTCTTCAGATTATTCAAATGTGGGAACTTCCAGAAATAGATCTGATGGTTTCTCATCTAAACAAGAAACTTCCCAGGTATCTGTCCAGATCCCGGGATCCTCAGGCGGAGGCAGTGGATGCATTATCACTTCCTTGGAAGTATCATCCTGCCTATATCTTTCCGCCTCTAGTTCTTCTTCCAAGAGTAATCTCCAAGATTCTGAAGGAATGCTCGTTTGTTCTGCTGGTAGCTCCGGCATGGCCTCACAGGTTTTGGTATGCAGATCTTGTCCGGATGGCCTCTTGCCAACCGTGGACTCTTCCGTTAAGACCAGACCTTTTGTCTCAAGGTCCTTTTTTCCATCAGGATCTGAAATCCTTAAATTTAAAGGTATGGAGATTGAACGCTTGATTCTTGGTCAAAGAGGTTTCTCTGACTCTGTGATTAATACTATGTTACAGGCTCGTAAATCTGTATCCAGAGAGATATATTATAGAGTCTGGAAGACTTATATTTCTTGGTGTCTTTCTCATCATTTTTCTTGGCATTCTTTTAGAATACCGAGAATATTACAGTTTCTTCAGGATGGTTTAGATAAGGGTTTGTCCGCAAGTTCCTTGAAAGGTCAAATCTCTGCTCTTTCTGTTCTTTTTCACAGGAAGATTGCTATTCTTCCTGATATTCATTGTTTTGTACAAGCTTTGGTTCGTATAAAGCCTGTCATTAAGTCAATTTCTCCTCCTTGGAGTTTGAATTTGGTTCTGGGGGCTCTTCAAGCTCCTCCATTTGAACCTATGCATTCATTGGATATTAAATTACTTTCTTGGAAAGTTTTGTTCCTTTTGGCCATCTCTTCTGTCAGAAGAGTTTCTGAATTATCTGCTCTTTCTTGTGAGTCTCCTTTTCTGATTTTTCATCAGGATAAGGCGGTGTTGCGAACTTCTTTTGAATTTTTACCTAAGTTGTGAATTCCAACAACATTAGTAGAGACATTGTGGTTCCTTCATTATGTCCTAATCCTAAGAATTCTAAGGAGAAATCGTTGCATTCTTTGGATGTTATTAGAGCTTTGAAATATTATGTTGAAGCTACTAAGTCTTTCCGAAAGACTTCTAGTTTATTTGTTATCTTTTCCGGTTTTAGAAAGGCCAGAAAACTTCTGCCATTTCTTTGGCATCTTGGTTGAAATCTTTATTTCATCTTGCTAGATTAAAGAGAACCGAGATAGCACACAGAGTCTCTATAGAAGTGCGCAAATGATCACAGCATGTGGCAGATGGCGGATTCGGCAAACAGCAATCCAGGCAGCTCTCTCAGAAATGGTGAGTGGACAACGGGAACCTGTGGATGACAGATGGAAGAGGCGCCTCATGGGACAAGTATCGTTTGAGGCAGCAAAGGGACACACATGAGCAGCGGACCCCCCACACAGAGTGTTACTCACAAGAGCGGCGGTACAAACGTGTACCCAGACAGGCAGGACGGAACCAAAAGTCGCCCGTCAGACAGGCGTAAGCTCGGTACGCTAGGCAAACGTCACTCAGCAAGCAGCGTCAGAGTAAACCCAGCAGGGGAACCAATAGAGTCGAAGGGAACTCGACACAGCGGACCTCCAAAGGGGATCAGGAACGTACCAAATTGCTCCAGCGGCAATAGTAATAGAGAACAGGCAGGTGTGATGTACTCAAGGATACATTTATTGAGTACAAACAGATAAAAACAAGCGTACAGCAACGCGTTTCTCAACAAATAGTCGTTTCATCAGGCTGATACTAATACATGGAAATACCTGCTCTATTTATAACACACCTGTGTCAATCACAGAGCTCCTACTACCGACACACCTCCAGGTGGGAATGACTGATGATAGGATGTGAATCGAGTGGGAGGTGTCTCAGGAGCCGGAGCTAAGGATGGACTACCAACAACAAATAACATACACAAATATTTCATACATTCTGAATTATATGTTTATATTCTCTGTAAGGACAGACCAATTACGAACATATAATTCAGAATGTATGAAATATTTGTGTATGTTATTTGTTGTTGGTAGTCCATCCTTAGCTCCGGCTCCTGAGACACCTCCCACTCGATTCACATCCTATCATCAGTCATTCCCACCTGGTATAAATAGAGCAGGTATTTCCATGTATTAGTATCAGCCTGATGAAACGACTATTTGTTGAGAAACGCGTTGCTGTACGCTTGTTTTTATCTGTTTGTACTCAATAAATGTATCCTTGAGTACATCACACCTGCCTGTTCTCTATTACTATTGCCGCTGGAGCAATTTGGTACGTTCCTGATCCCCTTTGGAGGTCCGCTGTGTCGAGTTCCCTTCGACTCTATTGGTTCCCCTGCTGGGTTTACTCTGACGCTGCTTGCTGAGTGACGTTTGCCTAGCGTACCGAGCTTACGCCTGTCTGACGGGCGACTTTTGGTTCCGTCCTGCCTGTCTGGGTACACGTTTGTACCGCCGCTCTTGTGAGTAACACTCTGTGTGGGGGGTCCGCTGCTCATGTGTGTCCCTTTGCTGCCTCAAACGATACTTGTCCCATGAGGCGCCTCTTCCATCTGTCATCCACAGGTTCCCGTTATTTCATCTTGCCTATGTTGAGTCGGGTAAGACTCCGCCTCATAGGATTACAGCTCATTCTACTAGGTCAGTTTCTACTTCCTGGGCGTTTAGGAATGAAGCTTCGGTTGATCAGATTTGCAAAGCGGCAACTTGGTCCTCTTTGCATACTTTTACCAAATTCTACCATTTTGTTGTATTTTCTTCTTCTGAAGCAGTTTTTGGTAGAAAAGTACTTCAGGCAGCGGTTTCAGTTTGAATCTTCTGCTTATGTTTTTCATTAAACTTTATTTTGGGTGTGGATTATTTTCAGCAGGAATTGGCTGTCTTTATTTTATCCCTCCCTCTCTAGTGACTCTTGTGTGGAAAGATCCACATCTTGGGTAGTCATTATCCCATACGTCACTAGCTCATGGACTCTTGCTAATTACATGAAAGAAAACATAATTTATGTAAGAACTTACCTGATAAATTCATTTCTTTCATATTAGCAAGAGTCCATGAGGCCCGCCCTTTTTTTGTGGTGGTTATGATTTTTTTGTATAAAGCACAATTATTCCAATTCCTTATTTTATATGCTTTCGCACTTTTTTCTTATCACCCCACTTCTTGGCTATTCGTTAAACTGAATTGTGGGTGTGGTGAGGGGTGTATTTATAGGCATTTTAAGGTTTGGGAAACTTTGCCCCTCCTGGTAGGAATGTATATCCCATACGTCACTAGCTCATGGACTCTTGCTAATATGAAAGAAATGAATTTATCAGGTAAGTTCTTACATAAATTATGTTTTTTCAGGTACTTTTCTTGGACCTGTAATTTATTTGGATGATGTTGCTTTTGCACCATTTTTTCTGTTTACTTTAAAGATCAAGTATCAGATTATGTATTATTTAGCATTGTTAAGGGACAAAGTCTACTGCTCATTTGAGGTTCAGACTGGGTGCTGTTGCATTTTTCTTGTTGTCTTGCATTTTTGTTTATGCAAGTCCGGTGTGTTCTGGTCCCTTAACTGGATTAACATGCTAATAATTTTATTTGTTTCTTCATTTTTATTGAATATTTTCACAAATGAGGTTTTAATCTATGTCTTTAGCTGTTTTTAGCTAGAAGAAATTTTGTGATTTCTAAAAAATCCTTTTCTTTTTTTCCAAGATAATCAATTTTTTTATTCATATTGGATTCAATTCTTAACTGTTACTCATATATTTTGGGTAATGTTGAAGTGCGGTTGATCACATGTTGAGGATCAAGCGCTGCTCAGATCTGGAATCTTCTGGGGTATTTATTCCAGTTCCATTTTTAGGATCTGGGTTTTGGGGTTTTATTAAAACTATTCATTGTTCCTGTATGGGCATATTCTCCTTGTCCCAATTCTACTCACGTATCGTGATGCAGGACGAATCCTTTATACTTACTGGCATACTGTCAAGACACAACCTCACTAACTCAATAGAACTGACATCCCAAGATATAGTGGACAGCCTAGAACGCACTAAACAAGCAACATTATCAGTACATCTCAGAGAAACACAGATTAGGACATTACATATGGATTACATCACACCTCATAGGGCAGCAAAATGGAACAAAAAAATCCTAGATCGGTGTGTCAAGTGTGGGATGGTTGCCCCGTCGTTCCAACATTATTTTTACGCCTGCCCAGCAATTAGAAGATTTTGGGGACAAATTCAATACTGGCTAAAAATCACACTAAAGCTAGACCTAGTGTTTACGATGACTGAAATACTTCTGTTTAAGTGGGATGATGCGTGCAAACCATTGCATAGACTTCTAACGGCCTGTGTTCTGCTGGCCAGACAATGCATTCTTAAAAGATGGATTAACAGACAAGCCCCTACAGTAGCGCAATTCAAACACCTGCTGTTAAGGCAACTCTTTATTGAGCAATATGATGTTAGACTAGACACGTTGCATAGGCTGAAGCCTTTTTCGCGTAAATGGAGACCCTATATTGACACATTAGACCTGCCAACACAAAGACAGATTTTAAAACCGTTCATGCATTTAGAGACCATGTTGGAGATAGCTGCGGGTGGGAGTTGGCAGACTGTGACACACATAGTAGAAGATCACAACACTGAGCCAGGAATGTCTGAGATTATGCTATTCTAGTCTGAAAATATATGAGCACATGTGATCTCCTTTGTTTTTTTTTTGTTTTGTTTTTTTCCCTTACCCCCTCTCCCCCTTCTTCGTATTCCTCAGCTCTCCTTCCCATCTCCCCCTCCGATTCTTGATCTTTGAGGAGGACTCCCCCCTCCGCTGCTCCCTCTCCGAGACTTTCATATCCCCAGACTCTCGCTGAGTCTCTTTACCCACCTAAAGTAATATATGTTTAGAATTAGGTCAATACCTATGTTTAATTTGTTAAGTTGTTGTTATTGTTTGTATTGAAAGAAAAAACACTGCTCCGGAATTGTGCAAATGCCTGAAACTGAAGACACCAAGCCTTTCAATGACTTTGTTTCACCAGAACTATGTCTTGTTACTACCCTTTTGGAAAAAAACTGAGAAATGTTTAACTATACCATGTAACTGTGTCTTTATGTATGATTCCTGAGTGATTAATAAAAAGAATTTTAAAAAAAACAAACTATTCATTGTTCCAAAGATAGAAAATCTTTCTATTATATAAATGTACCATCTTTTAGATTGGTATTTATATGGTCTATTCTGACTTTTTTTGGTCAGTGATAGCATTATTTGTTTTCATTAGATACAATAGATGCACATCTTCATTTCTGTTTTCATTCAGATTATTTTTATTTTCTGAGACTACGGAATCTCATATTCAATTTTGTTTTTTCAAGACATGGTTAGAGGATTTTTTTTATCAAAAGCTCTTGATTCCTCACACAAGGGTCACCTTTTTTAGGTTTCCAGATTGTGTCACTGTCTTTGTCTCTAACAGATAAGTGATTTTTTCTTATTGGGTTCCGTCTGTCGGTACCTTCAGTCTCTATTATTTCCTTCAGTTGCTATATATGCATGGAATTTTAGGTCTTATGGCTGCAGCATTGGATTCATTTTCCTTTGCTCATTTTCATAGAAAACCTTTCCAGTTTTTTATGCTGCATAATGGTGCAGGGATTCTAGGATTTCACTTTTTAAATCTTCGAATTCTATGTTTATCTATCTTTGGTTCGGTGGTTAAGATCACCATCATTTAGTTCTACAGGTCTCTTTGATTCTTTCAACCTAGACCATGATCTCTATAGATGCGAGTCTTTTAGGTTGGGAGGCTGTCTGAGGTTCTCTGTCAGCACAAGGGGTTTGGAAATCTCAGGAGGCGAGATTACCATTTGATATTTTGGAACTCCGTGCATTCCCAGAGTTCTTCAGTTGGTTTCTTTTGAAGAAGAGACGTTTATTGTTTTTTCAGACATTATCACATCTGTGGTGTATGTCAATCATCAGGGTGTGACTATCAGTCTTTAGACTGTGACAAAGTATCTCGGATATTTGCTTGGGCTAAATCCAGCTCCTATCTAAATTCTGGGGTCCTTTTCCCAGGTATAGACGTTTGGGAAGCGGATTATCTCTGTTAATCAAGCTTTACATCCGGGAGAATGGTCTCTTTACCCAGATATGTTTTTAAATTTTTCAGATGTGAGGGCTTCCAGAAATAGATCTGTTGGCCTCTCGTCTTAACAAGGAATTTCCCAGGGGCCTATTTCAGGTCCGGGGATCCTCAGGCGGAAGTAGCGTATGCATTGACACTTCCTTGGAATTATCATTCTGTCTATATCTTCCGCCTCTAGTTCTTCAAAAATTCTAATGGAGCGTTCTTTTGTACTGCTGGTGGTTCCAGCATGGCCTCACAGGTTTTGGTATGCGGATCTCATTCGGATGGTCAGTTGCCAACCTTGGACATTTCCGTTAAGACCAGACCTTTTATCTCAAGGCCCATTTTTCCATCAGGATCTCAAATCATTTAATTTGAAGATATGAAGATTGAAAGTTTGATTCTTAGTCATAGAGGTTTCTCTGACTCAGTGATTAATACTATGTTACAGGTTTGTAAATCTGTCTCTAGAAAGATTTATTATCGAGTTTGTAAGACTTTCATTTCTTGGTGTTCTTCTCATAAATTCTTTTCGCATTCTTTTAGAATTCCTAGAATTTTAAAATTTTTCAGGTTGGTTTTGTCTGCAAGTTATTTGAAAGGACAAATCTCTACTCTTTCTGTTCTTTTTCACAGAAAGATTGCTATTCATTCTGATATTCATTGTTTTGTACAGTCTTTGGTTTGTATCAAGCCTGTCATTAAATCAATATCTCCTCCTTGGAGTCTCAATTTGGTACTGAGGGCTTTACAGGCTCCTCCGTTTGAACCTTTGCGTTCTCTGGACATTAATTTACTTTTTTGGAAAGTATTGTTCCTTTTGGTTATCTCTTCTGCTAGAAGAGTTTCTGAGTTTTCTGCTCTTTCTTGTGGATCTCCTTTTCTGATTTTTCATCAGGGTAAGGCAGTGTTCCTTCCTGTTATTCATTATTTTGTTCAGGCTTTGGTTCATATCAAACCTGTCATTAAGCCAATTTCTCCTCCTTGGAGTTTTAATTTGGTTCTAAAGGCTTTACAGGCTCTTCTATTTGAGCATATGTTTTCTCTAGACATTATTTACTTTCGTGGAAAGTATTGTTCTTTTTAGACATCTCTTCAGCTAGAACAATTTTTATTTATCTGTTCTTTCTTGTGAGTCTCCTTTTTCTGATTTTTTTCATCAGGATAAGGTGGTTTTTGCTATCCTCATTTCAATTTTTACCTAAAGTTGTGATTTCTATCAACATTAGGGAGGAATTATTGTTTTTTACTAAGACTTCTTTGGTAAGATTCTTACATTCTTGGGATATGGTAAGAGTTTGAAATCTGAATAGCTTCAACATAAGATTTCAAGATAGTCTTCTAGTCTATTTGTTATCTTATCTGGTGTTAGGAAGGTCAAAAGGCTTCTGCCATTTATTTGGCATATTGCTTAAACTTTTGATTCATCATGCTTATTTGGAGTCGGGTGGATTCCCGCCTCAGAGGATTATGGCTCATTCTACTAGGTAAGTTTCTACTTCCTGGGCTTTTTAAGAATGAAGCTTCTGTTGATCAGATTTGCAAAGCAATGACTTGGTCTTCTTTGCATACTTTTACTATGTTCTACCATTTTGATGTTTTTTCTTCTTTAGAAACAGTTTTGGTAGAATGGTACTTCAGGCAGCTGTTTCAGTTTGATTCTTCTGCTTATATTTTCATTTTTTTTTCATTATAAAAATTGAAACTTTTTTGATTTGGGTAGTGTATTAATTTTTCAGCGGAATTGGCTGTCTTTATTTTATCCCTCCCTCTCTAGTGACTCTTGCGTGGAAGTTCCACATCTTGGGTATTTATTATCCCATACGTCACTAGCTCATGGACTTTTGCTAATTACATGAAAGAAAACATAATTTATGTAAGAACTTACCTGATAAATTAATTTCTTTCATATTAGCAAGAGTCCATGAGGCCCACCCTTTTTTGTGGTGGTTATGATTTTTTGTATAAAGCACAATTATTCCAATTCCTTATTTTTTTGATGCTTTCGCTCCTTTTTTATCACCCCACTTCTTGGCTATTCGTTAAACTGAATCGTGGGTGTGGTGAGGGGTGTATTTATAGGCATTTTAAGGTTTGGGAAACTTTGCCCCTCCTGGTAGGAATGTATATCCCATACGTCACTAGCTCATGGACTCTTGCTAATATGAAAGAAATTAATTTATCAGGTAAGTTCTTACATAAATTGTTTTTTTGGGGCTCATAGACTGTTAATGTGGCTGGAACACACAGGTTTTTACTTTCACTTTGAGTGCTGTGCAGCTTGGCATGCATTTTCTCATAGCAGGGGCGGTCCTGCCTTGCGCACCATGTGACTGGGAGTGGTCTCGCTTTCATTTCCTCTTTCCCGACCGAGCTGGCTGTCGGAGTAGACACTATTTCTCTCTATTGTCTAGGAGGTGGTGAGTGCCCCTGCCATTGGGAGTATAAAGGTGCCATTTTTGAGAAATAAAGAGTTTTATTTTCTGTGTCTTGCTGTTATTATCTTAAAGGGACAGTCAATACCAGAATTTTTGTTGTTTGTTTTAAAAGATAGATAATTCCTTAATTACCAACTCCCCAGTTTTGCATAACCAACACAGTTATTATATACGTTTTACCTCTGTAATTACCTTGTATCTAAGCCTCAGCAAACTGCCTCCTTATTTCAGTTCTTTTGACAGACTTGCATTTTAGCCAATCAAAGCTGACTCCATGGTAAATTCATGTGAATGAGCTCAATGTTATCTATATGAAAGACATGAACTAATGCCCTCTAGTGGTGAAAAACTATCAAAATGCATTTAGATTAGAGGCGGCCTTCAAGGTCTAAGAAATTAGCATATGAACCTCCTAGGTTTAGCCTTTGCAGTTTAAAGTAAAATTACCTTTATTGTGCCATGGTCCACAAAACAAACGTCGTTTCAGACCTACATTAGGTCCTTAGTCATGTCTGTTCCAAATAGTAATGCCTGTTTATATTGTGAGGAGGCTTTGGTATGCCTCTGTTATGTTCCACATGACTTGACAACATTATTCGGTCAAAGAAGGTTAACCCTTTTAGTACCAATGAGCCGTCAACCTCTGAGAACTTGCTGTCCTGTGAGGTTCATACCCAACATTTATCTCCTTCTACACACACAGCTTCCCTTAGCACGCTTAATCCTCCATCTGGATGGGGCCCTTTACTGCCAGATTTTACTGCGCAGTTACAAACGGTGGTGTCTGCGGCCCTTAGTGCTTTACCTCGCCCTGCTAAATGCAAGTGAAAGGTTAAACATAGCTCTCCTGCCCGGGATCATCATGTAATGTATTGGATTTTACTGCTCTGTCTTAGTTATCAGAGGATGAGTTGCACTCTGAGGCTTCAGAGGATGTCCTTTCTGGGATGGAGTCTGCTGCCTCTAAGCCTCCTGCTGCGGAGGGACCAGCCTTTAGATTTAAGATTGAACACTTAAGTTTTCTTCTAAAGGAAGTCCTGTCTACATTAGAGGTTGCAGAGGCCAAGCTGTCTGATGCACCTTTGATTCCTAAGTTAGACAGAGTTTATGAGGGCAGGGTAGTGCCTTTAACGTTTCCTGTGCCTGCAAACATTAAGAATGAATGCGACAGAATTGGATCTTCCTTTTCCCCTTCGTCTTCCTTTAAAAAAAAATGTATTCCCGGTCCGAACTCTCAATTGGAGTTGTGAGGTTCTGTCCCCAAGGTGGATGGCACTATCTCCACGCTTGCCAAACGCACTACTATCCTGCTTGAGGATAGCTTGTTGTTCAGAAAGCCGATGGATATAAAGGCAAACTCTTCTAAGAAAAATGTTTCTTCATAAAGGATATTTTTTCAACCGGCAGCAGCTGTTGCTGCGGTTGCTGAAGCTGCTACCTACTGGCGCGACTCCTTATTGGATTTAATCAAGGTGGAGGGTTCCCTCGCCATTATCCAGGAAAGAATTAAGGCCTTGCGAATTGCTAATTCTTTTATCTGTGATGCAAACATGCAGATTATTCGCCTATATGCTAAGGCTTCTGGCCTTTCGTTTCTTGGTCTGCGGATATGACTTGAAAGTCCAGACTTCTTTCTCTCCCCTTTAAGGGAAATATTTTACTTGGTCCAGGCCTGGACTCTATTATCTCCACGGTTACAGGGGGCAAATGTGCCTTCCTACCGCAAAATTAAAAGAAACTTGTCCCTTAAACTTGTTCTTAATTTTTGTTCTGATAAATCCCAACAACAATAGTCCTCCGCTAAGCCCGAGCAAACCAAGAGTACTTTGAAGCAAGCTCAGTCCTGGAATAAATCCAAGCAGAGCAAAAAGCCCGCCAAGACTAAGTTGGCATGAAGGGGTGGCCCCCGATCTGACTCTGGATCGTGTAGGGGGCAAACTGTCGCTCTTTTCAGATGCTTGGTTCAGGGACGTGCAGGATCCATTGGTCCTGGAGGTCATAGCTCAGGGATACAAGATTGGTTTCAAGTCTCATCCACCCAAGGGCAGATTTCTCCTCTCAATCCTGTCTTCCAGACCAGAAAAGAGGGAAGCCTTTCTGAGGTGCATGCGGGATCTGTCCTCCTCAGGAGTCATTGTCCCAGTGCCTATTGCAGAAAGAGGTTTGGGATACTATTCAAACCTTTCAGTGGTCCCAAGGAAGGAGGGAACTTTCCGCCGATTTAAAGTGCTTAAATTTCTAAATGTTCCGGAGACGATAAGGTCCATCCTTCCCTTAGTTCAGGAAGGACAGTTCATGACCACTATAGATCTGAAGGATGCTTACCTTCACAATCCAATCCACAAGGACCAGTTCCTAAGGTTTGCGTTCCTTAACCAGCACTTCCAGTTCATTGCACTTCCTTTTGGTCTAGCTACTGCTCCAAGAATTTTTACGAAGGTTCTAGGGGCTCTTCTAGTCGTTGCCAGAACCCTGGTTATAACAGTAGCTCCCTACTTGGACGATATTCTGGTACAAGCACCATCTTTTTGTCTGGTGAAGGACCAATTGGAATCTCTTCTCTCTCTTCTTCGATCTCATGAATGGAAGATAAACCTAGAAAAGAGTTCTTATATCAAGCACCAGGGTTTAATTCTTGGGTACTATAATAGACTCCATATCCATGCGGATATTTCTAACAGACTAGAGACGTTGCAAGCTAGCTTCGGCATGTCTTGCCCTCCGGACCTTCTTAAGGCCCTCTGCGGCTGTGTATTGAGGTGATTGGTCTCATTGTGCCCAGCATGGACATAATTCCCTTTGCCTGGTTCCTTATCAGACCGTTGCAACTGTGCATGCTGCGGCAGTGGAACAGCGATCCTTTGGATCTGTCTCGACAGATTTCTCTGGACAAACGGTTGAGAGAATCGCTCTCTTGGTGGCTATGTCCAGATCATCTGACCCGAGGGACATCCTTCTTAAGACCATCCTGGGAGATTGTGACTACGGATGAAAGTCTATCAGGATAGGGAGCTGTTAGGGGTGCCAAGAAGGCACAGGGCTTGCTCCCTCCTGATTAACATTCTGGAACTTCGGGCAATCTTCAAACCTCTGAAGGCTTGGCCCCTTATGAGTTCGTCCCAGTTGATCAGATTCCAATCAGACAATATAACCTCGGTGGCTTACATCAACCACCAGGGGGGAAAGAGAAGCTCCCTAGCAATGAGGGAAGTATCTCAGATTCTGGAGTGGACGAAGGTACACAGCTGTTCGCTGTCAGCGATCCACAGTCTGGGTGTGGACAACTGGGAAGCAAATTTTCTCAGCAGACAATCCTTTCATCTAGGGGAATGGTCTCTCTATCCTGAAGTGTTTGTGGAGATATGCAACAGGTGGGGGGGGGGGGGGGGGAGACGACGCCGGAGATAGATCTCATGGCGTCGCGTCCCATCTCAATACCAAGCTATCCAGATATGGATCGAGGTCTAGGGATCCTCAGGCGGAGCTAATAGATGCATTAGCATTGCCTTTGAGGTTCAGTCTAATTTACCTCTTCCTGCCTTTACCACTCCTTCCTTGTGTAGTGGCCCGCATCAAGCAGGAGCAGGCATTAGTGATACTGATTGCTCAATCGTGTCCGCGAAGGATGTGGTTCAGATTTGTTGGTGATGTCGTCATCTCCTCCATGGAAGTTACCTTGTCCGGGGATCTGCTGGAACAGGGTCTTTTTGTTCATCAAAATCTAGATTCTCTGAGGCTGACTGCATGGAGATTGAACGCTTAGTTCTAGCCAAGAGAGGTTTTTCTGAGAGAGTTATTGATACACTCATTCAAGCTCGTAAACCGGTTACTCGTCGCATCTATCATAAGGTGTGGAGAACCTACTTATTCTGGTGTGAAGAGCGTGGATTTTCCTGGAATAAAGTTAAAGGGACATAAAACCAATTTTTTTTTCTTTCATGATTCAGATAGAACATAGAATTTTAAACAACTTTCAAATTTACTTCTATTACATTTTCTTCATTTTTTTTTTCCAATATAATTTTTATTGTAGAATAAACTTGGTAATAACAGCATTCGGTTCATTAATTTCTTTTACAAACATATGTCAAACAGTAATCGCTCAATAAACATAATACACATATTAATACAGTCTCCTCCGCTTAGGAGGTTACATAAAGTAAGCAATAGCTATCAATAAATCTTAAATGTGTGGACTAGTGTAATACACCAGTCATACATATTAACTCAATTTTATAAAGGCTTCAGGAAGTCAGCCAAAAGATACCTGTCAACATATTTTTTCCAGTAACCGTAGTGCGCATCTCTAGGCGGGGGACGCTGTTTATGGAGAGGTGAGACAAGAGAAGGGTAGGAGGTAGGGCAAGGAGTAATAGGTCGCATAATATAGGAGGGGGGGGTAGAGAAATAGAGGGAGGGGTATTGGTCAAATTTTATAAATAAGAGAGGCTAAGCAAGGGTCTTCAGCCAGGTAGCAGTTTCACATTAGGTTTTGAAGCTTAGATATGTTAATGGAGATGTCTAGGGACCGCATCGTGACTGCATGCTTGTTTATAGTCTCCCTGGTAGCTGAACCAGGTCTCCCAGATCTGCCAATAGAGGTCTTCTTTATCCATGTTAAATTAGAAACTTTGTTCCATTTTGGCATATATCTGCATTATAGAGGTGACAGCTGCAATATCTGGGGGCTGGGACTGTTTCCAAGCTCTTGCTATCGCCAGTTTCGTGGCCGCGAGAACAAAGATGATCAGTTTAGATATGGGAGCCGGGACACTTCTTGGGAATATATGTAGAAGAGCAATTTCGGGAGTGAGCGGGAGGGATAGCCCAAGAGTAGAGCAAAGGTTAGATATCTGACTCCAGATGGGTTTTAATTTTGGGCATTCCCACCATATATGTATATCTGAGCCTCTTTGTGTGCATTCTCTCCAGCATAAAGGGGATGTTATAGGAAACATCTGTGACAGTCTGGAGGGGGTATAATACCATTTCAGGAATAGTTTAATATAGGACTCCAAAGTGTTTGCGCAGTGTACAGTCTTCTTAGTTAATGTCATAGCTGTATGTAGGTCCTTGTCTGTGATTGGTCTGGATAGATCTCCTTCCCAGGCCCTTAGCTGCCAGGGTCTGTCTCTGTTCGTAGACGTCTGTAGGAGGTTATAGTGGAATGATATAAGTCTAGGAGTCTTGGCAGTGAGCTGCCACAATTTTTCCCAGTTAGTCAGAGGTCTATTTAGGACTTTGGTGAATCCCCAAGATATCAAGAAAGCATAGAGTCTAGAGTATTCAAAAGTGGCCCATAGAGGAGGGTCTGGAATGATTGATCTTATGTTGGTGGGAGTGAGTAGAGTGCCTGAGGGGGTATAGGTGGGAGACCAGTTTCAAATCCCACTCTCTCCACTGTAGTACGTGTGTGTCAGGCAGGGCTACAAGTAAGGCTGATAGGGAGTGAATAGGAGACGGATGCGGGGCAATTTCGCGTAGATTTCAGATTATCTCTGACAATGACATTTTTTATTCCCAGAGTGTCGAGGCAGTGGTCAGGAATCCAGGGTAGATCGGCTAGACTTAAACCCATTAGGAGGTCTAACGCCTCTATGCTCCTCCATCCCTGTGGTTCACCCTTGTCCGCCCATGCCGAAATGTGAGAGAGCCTGGCAGCTTCATAGTATCCGCATATGCTAGGCATTGCTACTCCTCCCTGCTCGTATTTTTTCTGGAGTATTTTCGCTGCAATACGTGGCTTCGACTTGCCCCAAATATAGTTTTGTCCAAGAGATTGGAGCTTATCTATTAGCGCACTAGGGACGTTAAGAGGAAATCAGCGAAAGTAGTAGAGAATTTTAGGCAGGATCGTCATTTTGAAAGATGCTATGCGGCCTAGCCATGAGATCTCTTTAAGACTCCAGGAGGTGGTAAGCTCAGTGACTTCTCTAATAATATCTGAATAATTAACGGCAACTACTAGTTTCGTGTTCGGACCAAGCTGTACTCCCAAGTGCCGAATAGTGGTTTGTGACCATTGGAAAGTATACGATGTTCGCAACACATCTAATTCAAATGCCGGGATATATACAGGTAAAGCCTCAGTTTTGGAAACATTGACTTTGTAATAACTATGGGCCCCGAACTTTGAAATAAGATCAAAAAGAGCAGGCAAGGAGCCTATTGGGTTCGTTAGAAATAGTGTCACGTCATCCGCAAACAGCGCTATCTTCGCGACCTCCCTGCCAAACTGGACACCTCGTATCATGCGAGAATGCCTAATAGCTTGGGCCAAAGGTTCAATGGCCATAGTAAAGATTAGGGGCGACAGGGGGCACCCCTGTCTAGTACCATTAGTGATATATATTTCCGGAGAGGCGAATCCTAGACCTTTAACTACTGCAGAGCGACAAGAGTATAGTGCTCGTATCGCCATAATCACCTCATCTGGTAAGCCAAACTGAGCGAGCGTATGCCACAGGTAATCCCATCTGACCCTGTCGAACACCTCTGCGTCTAACGACAGGGCCAGCATGGGCAACTTCAATCGGGAAGCCTCTAAGTATGTTGAGCATTTTTCAGGACTTATCTGGGCCCTCTCTACCAAAGGTGAACCCGACCTGGTCTGAGTGTATCACTTTCGGGAGTAGGCTATTAAGGCGATTAGCCCAAAGTTTTGCATATAACTTTACATCGCCATTTATCAATGAGATTGGTCTATAGCTCGTACACTGAGAAGGATCTTTGTTTGGCTTGGGAATGGGTAAGATTACTGCCTGTAAAAATTCCTTATGAAACGAACCTGCCTCTCGGGCTTCTGAAAAAACCTTGAGGAGAATCTGGCTTAGCTCTGTCCTGAAAAGTTTATAGAAGGCTGCCGGGTAGCCATCAGGACCTGGAGCCTTATTATTTTTAGTATGTTTAATAGCTAAATTGAGTTCACTCAAGGAAAATGGAGCCATAAGCGCTTCCCTATCTCCCTCTGGTAGAGTTGGCAAATTCAGGTTTTGTAGAAAGTCCACTACATTTTGTATAGAGGATTCTCTACCCGCCATTGAGGGCTGAAGGTGGTACAGCTCGGAATAGTAGGCCGCAAAAGTCTTGCCGATTTCCTTAGGCGTGGAGACCGATATATTCCCCCTCTTGAGTGACAGGATTCTAGCTGCTGCTGTCCTACCTCTTAATTTATGAGCTAGGAGAGTCGAGGCCTTGTTGCTTTGATAATACATTAACTTCCTGAATCGAGTATAGGAGTCCTTCATTCTCTGTAGCTCTCTGTCTGCCAGTTGTGCTCTAAGTTCTCTAATTTTATCAGCTAGAGATGTGGTTGGAGAATTTTTATTTTCCTGCTCTACAGATCGGAGTTCAGCCATGAGAAGGCCTAAGGGAGTACCTGCTTGGCGTCTAAGCAGTGCCTGTCTCCTAATACATATCCATCTCACGTATGCTTTTAGAGTAGCCCATACTGTTTGAGATGTTATATCTGGGGTTTTGTTTATTCTCAAGAACTCTATTATAGAGCTCTGGAGGGAGGCTCTAAAAGCTTTATCTTGAAGCATTTGCTTCGGGAGTTTCCAGCTAGGCCTAGACATTGTGGTTAAGTCAGTGGAGAGAGTGAATGTAAGGATATCATGGTCTGACCATGGGCAGACCCTAATATGTGACGTTAAGACTCTATCTAATGACCACGAGTCTGTGAAAAAATGGTAAAGTCTTGAGTAAGAGTTATGGGGTCTGGAAAAGTATGTATAGTCTCTGTAGTTATGGTGGTGTGCTCTCCAGATGTCATATAAATTGTGTTGAATAATGTATTGACGGAATTTATTGGCAGTATTTATGGTGTATGCGTCAATTTTTTGTCAAGTAGGGGATCCCATACCATATTGAAATCGCCCCTAGGACTACGGTCCCAGTTTTGTGTGTCTCAGTTTTAGACAGTACCCCTTTCAGGAACTTAGATTGCAATTGGTTTGGGGCGTATATGTTAACTAATGTAAATAAGATACCGTTTAGTTTACAGTTGAGCAGTAGAAACCGCCCTTGGCTGTCTTTCTCTGCATGGATGTGTTCAAAATGTAAAGATTTGTGTATGGCAATCGCCACTCCTCTAGATTTCTCAGAGTGAGAGGCTAGAATAGTGTGGGGTTCTATATGGATTCTGAGTTGATGCTAGCCAATGGGTTTCTTGCAAAAAGATAACTTGTATTTTTAGAGTCTTCATAGTGTTAGTGAGCATACTTCTTTTTTCTTGTGAGTTAAGTCCCTTAACATTTAATGTTTCAAAGGAGATATTATTGGGGGTTGCCGCCATTGTAGGCTTAGGGAGAGAAAGGGATAGAAAGATGGCAAGAAAGAGGATAGGGTTTAGGTAATCGACTCACCCCGCCTGGATCTGCGCACCCGACTGTGGCCTCTGGTGATCTTAGATCTATATGTTCGTATCAATGGTCGGATAGGCCACAGGGGACTATGTCCCGAGAGATTTTTGACTTTTACCTAAAAATAAAAAGTGAGCAAAATAAACAGAAGAGTAAACTATATAATATAAAGGATATAATATGTATCTATAGATTTGAACCAATCGTATCGAGTATTAACTAGGTAAGGCTTAAGTGTTTTAACAAATATGGTGAACCTCTCACCAAAAGGAGGAGTTTATTTAGATACTAAACTGACTTCTCCAGTCCCCGTAATAGGGGATAGCACAAATAAAATTTGCGTGTGGGGGCAGTAGAAGTAGTCAGCTTGTATGAGTAGATTGACTATCAACGGGGGAATGTGAACTATAAGACAGTATCATTGTCTCTCTAATGAACTAACAAAATATCACATTTCTACATTCAGTGCAGTGTGCATTGTTTATGTTATATTAATACATTGCAATCTCATTTGTCCCTAGAAGTGAATCTGACCAACAGCAGTTAGATGTTTGAGGGAGATTGTTCAACCTGAAGTATTTAAAGGAGTGGAAGGTACCCGCGAGTCCCGACTATTAAGAAACGAGTGTTTACGAACTAAAGGCAAGTGCTTCTGGGTAGGAACTCAGCCTCCTGCGAGAAGTCCCGGGTCCTCCCACTCCTTACATGAAACAGATATCTAACATATGATAAATATAATTAGCAAAACATACAATTACTCAAGTATTGGATGTAGAAATATTATGATAACATTTTCAGACCAGTAAAAAGACCAGGGCCTTTGCGACCTAGGAGTGAAATCTGGAGTTCCAGCTCAGATTTTTGTGGCTAGAGGGGCTTCCGCTGCACTAGACCGCTGTAGCGGTAGGGCCAAGCCTGTGGCTTCAGAACAGTTTCTAGGGTGTAGAGAGTCTGCATCTGTTCGGGGTTTAGTCGAAGCCAGACCCCATTCTTGTAACAGGTCAAACCCTTCCTGGGGGTAAAAATTGTGTGAGTCTCTCCACTTTTTGAGACTATCAGCCTTGTCGGGTACCCCCACCTATATCTGATATTTTCCGTTCTCAGAATTTGGGTGATGTTTCTGAAGGATCTTCTTTTTTGTAAGGTGTAACTGGAAATATCCGGGAAGACAGTAATTTGTTGGAATTTATCCAGCAGTTGAGGTTTGTTAACCAGCTCTCTCAGTATCTTTATGGGTGAAGAAATGGATCCTAGTTAGGACATCTCTGGGTTTGTCTTGGGAGACTGATCTAGGTCGCGCCACTCTGTGGACTCTGTCGAGTAAAAGACCTGGTGGATCCATTGAAGGTAGCAAGGTATTGCAAAATTCCAGAACGTAGGACTCAAGTTCTTGGGGGCCAATCTCTTCAGATATTCCACGAAACCTCAGATTATTCCATCTTGATCGATCTTCCATGTTGGCTAGTTTTAATTCCAGGTCAGATATCTGGATCGCCAGATTCTGGGAATAAGATTGCAGATGGGCTTGGTCCACAGCTAGATCTTCTTGTTTACGGTCTAGTGTTTCAGTGCATTCTCCTAATGCTCCAATTTCTCTACGAAGCTCTGCTGTAGAACCTTTCATTTCTTTAGTTAGCGTGTCTTGAAGGAGGTTCATACGTCTGTTTAGAACATCAACAATATTCGTAGATAGAGCATCTGGTATAGGGGATTGGGAGTCCATGCTGCTTTCAGATTCACTGCCTTCCAATGCAGAAGTAGATTCTCTATACATCTGGGATTTCCCAGTATGTTGGCCTTTGAAATGGTCTGCCACTGTTTTTTTGGGTGGATGGGACGGTTTTGATTTTCTCTTAGTAGTTTGGGACATGGTCTATGGTGTTTCCTCGGCCAGACCGGCGAATATGGAAACTTGCACTTGAATGTAGGATGCAATGGGTAAGACAGTGGTGGAGAGGGTTATACTATAGTCCCCCTGACGTCAATCTTGGTTTAAGTAGCCATGCTCAGCGTTTTGCCTGTAGCCGGGGTAAAATATGTTAACATGACCTCCAGTAGTACCAGTTCCTGGTCATCCTTCCACAGGGATACACAAAGTGAGGATCCGAGTATGCACCCTCTCCATGGGAAGTGCCCTCACTGGGCCAAGTCGGAAAAAGGAATGGGGTTATGACCTGCTGTACTTGTATACAGCAGGAAAGGGGTGGAGAGAGTGCCGGAGATTTACAAAGTAATAGGCTTATAGATGTTGGCGTCTAATTGGTAGTGGGACATCCAGGTCTATATTCCTGTCAAGCAGACTATAGGTTAGGAGATACACACTATACTCTGTAAGGGGGAGTTGTAAGGGTACCCGGGCTGATTCAGCAGCTGAAGGAGTGTGTTAAATAGTAGGCACACCTTGTCTCTTAATCCTTGTGGGGACAGACCCCAAATATTAGTGACTACTGACTCTGATAGTAAATTTATGGGGAGCTGGTTAGAGGTTCCCAAGGGGCAATTATTTATATATCATATAAATTGGGTAGCCCTATTACACTTTCTATTCATATATAGGAAAACATTCATAATAGCATCCCTGTAAGGAAAAGGTTAAGGTCAGTTGGCAAAATAGACACTCCAATTTAGGTATGTAACCCAAATGCATTTGCTGGCGCAGCAGCTGTTATTGTGGAGGGGCCCCAAAATGCAGCGAAAGTAAAGGCTTGTAGTATGGGCCTTTGGTGTGAAAAGCCCTTCAACAGCTTGTGGTATAACTGGTGAAGTGATATAGATTTAAAACCATACAAATAAGCCCTCAAGGTAACACTTGTTTGCAATTCTGTTATAGATACTGGCTCTGTAGGGAAAAAGATATGTTGTTAGGCAGACACTATAAAAAGAATAACACTCCACTTTGTGCCTAAGGCTCAAAGACAATAACGCTGACGCAACAGCTTTGGGTACAGTATCTCATAGGTAGTAGAATGGTTCTTTCAGGTACACCGTGTAGGTTTATAGGCCTCAGTTAAACTTTTCCACAGTTCTGGGCTGTGAGTCCCTGTGTTCACAGTCCTGTGTGTGGGGGTAGACTGCTATGTAGTAATAGGCTTAGGAGGTTACAGCTCTGATCCTATAACAGTGGAGTTGAAAAGACTCCTGGCACTCTTTAGATTGTGGCCTAGGCAGGTTAACTAAATCAGGCCTGGCCGTCTCGGTCAGGTTATTCAGTCCTGTAGAACTGGGAGTATAGGTTCTAAATGAGGCCCAGTTAACCTACTCCAGCAAATTGTGTAGAAGCTGCCCTGTTATGTTGTGTGAGACCCAGAGACAGCCAGCAGGCACAACAGCGATGTGATTTTTCTGTTTCCCTTTTCCTCCCCTGGCCACGTGGATGAGTCAAAGTTAGAAGGGCCCTCTAAATGATAAACAGTACTCACTCAGGGTCGCCTGATGTTCCAGGTATGTCTCACTGTACTCCGCTGGTCCCCTCCGGAGAGACCAGAGCTGTACTAGAACGGAGCTCTCAACTCTTGTGCAGCTGTAATATGCTGGCCTCCAGGCTCAGATTGGCGCTGTGTGTAGAAATGGCTTAAGATGGCCGATGTTCGCGCCCTTATTCGTCTTCTCTTGTGTCCAACAGGTGATCCACTGTGTCTAGGGCCATACCAAGTTATCCGGATCCCCTTAGTGAGACCAGGTGTCATATGCTCACAAAACTGCCTCGATATCTTTCACCACCTCAGATGCGATGTTGTCCCAGTTGGAAGTTCTGGTCACAAGATCTCCGTCACGAAGCTAGGACTCTGTATGCCGTTCCCTCAACTGGTGGCTTGTGGTTGCTAGGGGCTCCGGAGCGGATCCCCGACCCTCCGGAGTAGGTGTGGTACGAGGCAGGCTGCAGAGTCGGACCTGTTGCGGTAGAAAGGTTTAGGCTGAGCCGGGGTTAGTTTATACCTGGTAAGTAGTGTCCCACTAGTGACCAGGCGTAGGTCAGTTAGGTGTTTGTCGTTCTTCTCAGCAGCCGGCTACGGGTAAAGACAGTTTTTCGCTGCTCCCAGAGCGGAGCCCCGACCCTCTGGGAAACCGGTTTTGTTGAGTAGATCTGCTGCGTTGACCTGGCTCAGCGTTTGCGGTGTAAGTTGCGCCCGGAAACTCTCTCTTAGCTCTTTAGCCTGCTTTCTCTTATCACCAAGTGATTGTGCAAAGTTTAGAGAGTATAAGCATATACTTTTGGAAGTCTTTTATGTGCACTTTATATAAATTTAAGTCTATGGCTAGGAAGAGCAGCTAGCATGCACGTCTTGCTTCGTCTGTGGCTGACTCCGCCCCCCCACATTTTCTTCATTTTTTTGTTATCCTTTGTTTAAAAGCAGGGACATAAGCTCATGAGTGTGCACGTGATGGCAGCAGTTTTGCAACAATGTTATACATTAGCTGGAGCACTAGATGGCAGCACTATTTCCTGTCATGTAGTGCTTCAGGCATGTGCACGCTACCTACCTAGATATCCCTTCAACAAATTTGGGGTTTAACATCTCTTTAAGGTTTCCAGGATCCTATTGTTTCTCCCGGATGGACTGGAGAAGGGCCTTTCTGCCAGTTCCTTGCGGAGCTTCCAGATGTTTAGTCCTTTAAGGCCCTGACTAGGATCAGTGGACCTGTGTTTAGATCTAATGCTCCTCCTTGGAGTCTAAATCTTCTTCTTAAGGTTTTGCACCGGGCTCCGTTTGAGCCTATGCATGAATTTGACATTAAATTGTTGTCCTGGAAGGTTCTTTTTTCTACTGGCTATTGCTTCTGCGCGCAGAGTATCTGAGATTGTTGCCTTGCAATGTGAGCCTCCTTATCTGCTGTTCCATTATGATAAGGCTGTCCTTTGTACTAAGTTATTTTGATAGTACGATCAGTCATAAGGTAGAGTAAGGTATAGTGTACCTGTGTGGATCATTAGGCCATAATGAAGCTCATCAAATGGTGAAGTGAAAACTAAAATTCTAGGTGATGAGTACCTCAGTGTCCTCAATGGGTTTTGTTGAAGCAGGGGCCGGAGCACGCATCAAGCCGGTCTCTGAGAAATGGAATGGATGGTTAATAAAGTAGATCTGCCATAAAAGAAAAACATAATTAACAATTAGAACGGAAAACAATAACAAACATAGCAAGAGATAGACTTAACTGTCTGGGCCCTCTCGTTGGTAACAAATACTCCTAAGTAAAATTGAAATTTAGTTTTGGTCTATATAGAGTCAAAAAGTTCAACCTAGTCTTCACCATTCAGGTAATAGGAAGTCCTGTCCGGTCTTGGAGTTGCACGACATTATCAGGAAAGCAGATTCCCCTCCTCTGCCAGAAATGCCTGTAGTTGCGTAGGTCAGTCAAAGAACTTGGTCCCTTGGTGTGTTTGTATGCGCATTCTGGCCGGGAACAGGAGAGCATCTGAGCGACCTTTAACCAATAGCTGTTTGCAGTATGAAGAGAACTCTCTTAGTCTCCTGAATATCTCGGCTGTGTAATCATGGAAAATATATCTATCTCATCAGGCCCTAAGTATACTGTCCCTTTAACAAAGGATACAAGAGAATGAAGTATGTTCTATAGTATAAATTAATTGAAAAAAAGCATGTTCTTTCTGAATCATAAAAAAAGTTTAATTTTGATATTTATGTCCCTTTAGTTTAATTAGTATGAGTATTTTATTAATTTACACTTAAAGGGACAGTCAACACCATCATTTTTGTTGTTTTAAAAGATAGATAATACCTTTATTACCCATTCCCCAGTTTTGCGTAACCAAAACAGTTATATTAATACACTTTTTTCCTCTGTGATTACCTTGTATCTAAGCCTCTTCTGACAGCCCCCTGATCACATGGCATTTTATTTATTATCTATTGACTTTCATTTTAGCCAATTAGTGCAGTGTCTGCCACGGGCGTGATCACAATGTTATCTTTATGGCTCACGTGAACTAGTTCTCCCCTGTTGTGAAAAGCAAATAAAAAGCATGTGATAAGAGGCGGCCTTTAAGGGCTTAGAAATTATCATATGAGCCTTCCAAGGTTTAGCTTTCAACTAAGAATACCAAGAGAACAAAGCAAAATGGGTGATAAAAGTAAATTAGAAAGTTGTTTAAAATGATATGCCCTGACATTCCTTGGAGGGTTCCGGTGGAGGAGGAGCAAGCATGTGCTGCTGAGCTGCCTGCTCCAGTCCTACAGCTGCTGGCGGTTGCCTTTGCGCCATACCCTAATTCAAGGGTTAGCTACTGGGATAGCTTGAGCCATCGCTTCTGGAACCAGAACAGCAAAAAACGTCATCTCGCTGTTATAGCAAGAGGGGAAGAAGGGAAGCAGAACCCCCAAACCAAAGAACTGACATTAAGCTGATACCTGGTGTAATTAATATATAAAGCCTCTGAATAAGGATGAAATTTGCGGGCAATTATCAGTTTCTCTACCGGTCATGGAAAAGGAGTAGAGAGTAAACTAAAGAGATCCTGGTGAAATTTTAAAAGATTCCCCTGTTCCTCACCCGGCAGAGACAGGATTATACCTATAAGTCCCACTGAATACGGCTGCCACTGAGGATCCCATCGGAGCTGGATGAACCCTACCTCCCACTGCACCTCAGAGGTGAGGACAGGTCTCGCGGTGATGGAAGAATAAAGGCATCTAATCTAACGCAAGTAAGCCTGCCCGCTGCTGCCGATTCTTTTTCTCTACTCACCCGAGCAGCATGTTCAGATCTCTCCCTCTTGAGCGGTCCGGAGCTGTGTCTATCTTCTGGAGGCAACCTTCCCCATGGAATGGTTTGCTGAAGCTTGGCTGCTGTGTTGGCTGACCCATCCCTCTCCCACCGGTGCTGCGTGAGAGGGATTGGAGTCAGTGCCATTCTAGCGGAGGGCCGCGAATCGAGGAAGAAGTCCCTGCGTGGGAAAGGTCTGCCCTGTCACTTCTCTCCCTTCTCTCCCACCAGTGCTGCGTGAGGGAGGGGGAGACTGTCAGGTGGCTGAGGCAAAGGCCCTGAAGTGTGGGAGTTAACTAGCAGGAAGCAGGCTCTACCTGGGAGAGCCGTTCACCGCACCTGTAAGAAGCCTTACCCTCCACGATAATCTAAGCCGCGGTGAGCAGTTGGTGAGGAGAGGTGAGTTCACTCTATGTTTATAGACTCAGAACTGCATATTCTAGAAAAGGAATCTACAATGTAAGCAGCTGTGTGGGTGAAAAAAGGGGGAGCAGATGGGGCTATGATACAGCTCCTCTAGTACAGATATTAGCCTCTTCTCAAAAAAAAAAAAATTTGCAATAAAAATCGATTGGCTTTCTAGTATTTGCACAGCATTGGGAAGTGTGGAGCATAGCTTACTCGAGGAGAACATTACCCTCAGGTTGCTGCTATTTTACTAACCCTTGCATGAATTTCTGAAAAGGATTATTGGAACAAGAAAGAACTTTATGCTCTCCATTAAATGCATGTGCTATTAACTTTTTTTTTTTTTTTTTTTTGCTTGGTGTGCTCCTTGGCTGTTATTCTAATATATAGTAGCTCTTATCTCTAAAGAACTTCTATTACTAACTATCCTGGACAATGCTGTTCGTTTTTGCTTGCAGAATAACAAATTAATAGCTGGATATTTCCCCATGCAATAGAGCTGTCTTGTTTTCTACTTAGAATTTATAAGTTCCAAGGAAAACATAATACTATGTATAACTTGGTCTAATTTCCTAGGAATTAGGATGTGTTTCTTCTCTTTTTTTTTTCCTTAAATGTGGGCTGTAACTAATTATTTTCTTCTTTAGTTAAGCTTTTCTTCTCTAAAATCACTAATCTGGGCAAACTAATCTTCTGCCACCCTATCTGCAAATTAATGCCCTTATCAATTGTTTATACTGGGCCCAGAGGTATAAATATATAAAGTATTCTCCACTAAAAGCATACTTAATTTTCTCAATTTCTCTCAAATAATAAGAAAAAGTGCAAATAATGTGCTATTAATCTTCATCTGTTGATGCAACTTGGTGCCTCTAGACTAGCAAAACCTTCATGTGACTGCTTTTCTGTGTAATAGAAATATAAATAGAATTATTCTGTCTGAAGCATCATTATACAGTCCCAAGGGTCTCAAGATATAGAGCATAACCTAATTTAAGGCTCCTCTATCATAGGCACTAGGGAATATTTTTTCCTATTGGTTGTCTGCAATTAACTATCCTTTTCATCCGTGTATTCTTTTAAAAAGATGAAGCGGATATTACTACTCATTAATATTGACAAGCTGACCTGTTGTTTTAATATTGCCTTGTCTAATCGTACATATAGGTATTAGAAAAACTAAGATACAGGCTTTTTCTCATTAAAATTGGGTACAAAGGCTGGAAATAATATATTCCCGCTATAAAGACAAAGAAGGTTTAATATAGTAACAACAATAGGAGACTTAAAGCTTACTTTATCTGTCTTGACCAGGGAACCCCAATTCCACTAGAGGAATATCAGGTTCCTTCCTAAAAAATTGTGAAGGATTCAGACTTAACATAAGCAGGGGTCAGCTGGAATTTACTCTCTAGGCAAGTCCCTTTCAAAGTTAAACGACGCGGGCTCTCTGGCTGACGTGGGGACTCTCGTATATAGGAAGTTATATTCACCACCTCACTAAATTGAGCCCTCACCCCCCCTACCCTCACTTCCTCTCCCCCTTCACCCCCACTTCATTACCCCCCCCCTCTATTGAATTCACTGTATTTTTTTTTCCCCTCTCCCTATCACGTCACAAGTGGATCACCACTCAGACTATTCTCACGGCACATGGATAAATTCCTTCACAGTCATCCCCGGAATCCCCCGCCAGCCATGGCAGCAAAACCAAGAGAGAGAAGAAATAAAAATATTACAGAGACGGTTACTGAGGCACAGTTAACTCCCATTAATACTTCAGTCATTAATGAAGCCTTTAACATGCAGGCACTAGTAACAAGTATTGCAGAAGCCTTAAACCCCAAATTTGATGCCCTGAGGGCAGAGATCAAACAAGAGATCACATTGTTGTCTCAAGAATTGAGGCACTTTACCAGTAGAATTAATGAAGTGGAACAAAGGGTATCTGATCTCGAGGACCTTACTATTACCCACAGCACAAGTATAGAATCTACCGCAGCTACTTTGTCTAAAATGCTAATTAAAATCGAAGATTTAGAGAATAGGGCCAGAAGAAACAATATCCGCATTATTGGAGTACCGGAGGGAAAACAACCCGAGAATTTAAACTTATTTATCACAGATACCCTAGTACAGCTACTCAAGATCTCCCCCAGTAACTCTCAAATAGTGGTAGAAAGGGCCCATAGAATAGGGAAGCCACAGGTTGATAACAGAGGCAACAATAGACCTAGGCCAGTAATAGCCAAATTGCTCAATTTTAGTGATAAAGTAACTCTTCTCCAACATTTCCGCAATAATCAGCCTATCATGTTTAAGGAGAGCAAGATTCTCCTATTCCAAGATTATTCAGCAGAAACATCATCTAAGAGAAGAAATCTGGCTCCAATCTGCTCCAAATTCATTCAGCAGGGCTATCAGGCCCTAATTAATTACCCTTCCAAACTTAAGGTTTTCGTCAAAAGAGAAGTCCATTTGTTTGAAAATGCACAAGATGCAGAAAAATTATTGAGCCAATTAAACTCTAGTGAGTAAATTAAGTGGTTACGCAGGATCTATTACCTCTGTCTGTTATTTTCTTTTAAGCAAAGGATGATAGGGAAATTGGCTCAGAACATTAAAGGGTTTTTTTGTTTTTGTTTGTTTGTTATTGGTTCCCCCCCCCCCCCCCTCCTCACCAGCATCAATTTTACTCACCCACTAATTGAAATAAATGGCTAATTTTAAAACAGTATCCTGGAATGTAGGAGGTATTACCACTCCTATAAAGAGAAAATCAATTATTACTCAATTAAGAAAAATGAAGACAGATATAGCTTTCCTCCAGGAAACGCATCTCAACCTAGAGGAAGTATTAAAATTAAAAACATCATGAGTTAAGGAGGTATTTGCCTCATCAGGACAGGGGAGGAAGAGAGGTGTAGCCATTTTAGTGGGGAAAAGGATTAACGCAGAAATACTGCATGTTGGGGTGGATCCGGAGGGGAGATCAGTGATTTTAAAAATAAAAATTAATAATCGTGTGTTCACAATGTATAATGTCTATGCGCCTAATACTCTCGATCCAGACTTTTGGAACCAATTGCAGACTGGGATACTCTCTATACTGGAAGGCAATCTTATTCTTGCAGGAGACTTCAATATGGCTCCACAATGCCCACTTGATAGGCTGAGACAAAATACAAAACAAAAAAAGCATAAAAAAGATCATTTGGAAACTAAACTACTCACTAGGCTTATGCAAAATCTGGGCATCAAGGACATATGGAGGATGCAAAATCCCGATGTTAGAGAATACACTTGCCTATCCAAAGCTCACAAAACGCTATCAAGAATTGACTTTTTTTTGATAGACGAAAGATTGTGCACATTTGAGATTAAAGCAAAAATACTTCCTATATGTTTATCTGATCATGGGCCGATTACCCTAGACTTCCAGGACAAGCAGCCCAAGTTTAAGTTAAATCGTTTTTTTCCCCCCACTTACTTAGCATCAGACATGAAATTTAAGAATTGGTTAAGAGTCAAGTTTAACGATTATGATCTCTGTAACTCAGAGTATAGAGACCGTCCTGCCATATTTTGGGAGGCAGCAAAGGCTGTAATAAGAGGTGAAATCATAGCCTACATGGTCACACTAAATAAAAAAATGCAACAAATAGAAAAGGAATTAACAAATGCAATAATAAATGCATATAACAGATTCCTCCTCTACCAAAACTCAGCCAACTGGGCTAAGTATAATAGAGCAAAAAGCAATAAAGATGATTTTTTGCTCTATAGAGAAACCCAGAAAGAATTAAAATTATAGTCTAAACTATATAAATATGGCAATAAATCTGGGAAACTGTTAGCTAAATTGGTCAGAAGCGAAAAAAAACCCTCGCTAATTGAAAAACTAGTCTTAGGGGAGAAGGAAGTACTTAAACAAGAGGAAATAGCGGAAGAATTGGAAAAATATTATCAAGAAATATATTCCTCCAGACCCTCTGACCCAGCTCAAGCGGAGGATTTCTGGAGCAAAATATCAGTTCCCAAGATATCTATTGATATAGCTGAAACTCTTAATGCTCAAATTACAGAGGAAGAAATTAAAAAAAAACTATCTCTGACCTCGCCCTGAATAAAACCTCTGGGCCGGATGGGCTACCTAATGAATTTTATAAAATTCTATCTTCAGAGATATCAGTACATCTTTGTAATCTATATAACTCTATCTACATAAACGGAGGAGAGGTGACAAAATCTTTTTCATCCTCCTACACAACTCTAATACTCAAAAGTGGGAAGGACCCAACCCTAAAGGAGTCATATAGGCCAATTGCTTTATTAAATTCTGATTATAAGATTTTTACATCAATTCTTGCCCAAAGGCTACAAAAAATATTAGGTGATATCATTCATAAAGATCAAGCCGGGTTCCTAAATTCTCCAAACTCTGCAGCAAAAATCAGAGGGATCTTGGTAACATCAGAATACTTTTTCTATGAGGGGGAGGAGGGGGGAAAGGACCCTACCAGATTTAGCGGTTATTTCAGTTGACGCCGAGAAGGCCTTTGACTCTGTTCAATATGATCATCTTTTTGTCTCTTTAGAAAAGTTTTGGTTCATAGGAAGTTTTCTCGATTTTATTAAAAATCTATATAATCAGCCTTATACAAGGCTAATTGTAAATAATTGACTTTCCCCCCAAATTGTATTAGGCAGGGGAACTCGTCAGGGCTGCCCCCTCTTCTCTTTAACCTTTGTATTGAACCCCTGGCAATCGCGATTAGGCAACAACTCGAAGGCATTAAAATAGGGAATCATCAGATAAAGCTAGCTTTGTATGCAGATGATATTCTTATATATTTATCAAATAGTAAAATCAATCTTACTAAACTACTACAAATCATTGGCCAATTTGGTTCCTTTTCGGGCTATAAAGTAAATACTACAAAGTCAGAATTATTTTGGCTTAGGAAAAACAATTCTTCTCCTAGCAATATTCCTTTCCGATTAGTTAAAGATTCGTTTAAATATTTGGGTATCAATATTCCGAGTGACCCTAAAGATCTATATAAGCTCAATATCTCACCAGTTATATCAACATTCAGAGAAAAGCTTAGAAACTGGGAGAGTTTGCCACTCTCTATCTCTGGACGGATAGCATTATTTAAGATGGTTCTCTTTCCTAAATTGCTTTATGTTTTACAGAACACAGCGGTAATGCTCCTAGAAAGAGATATACGAGTAATAAACAGCCTGCTTAGGAGGTTTATCTGGCAAAAAGCCAGACCCAGGATCTCACTGAACAAATTGTCATCCTCAAAAGTCTATGGAGGCTTTGCATTGCCAGATTTAAGGCTATACAACCTGGCTTTCTTGGCGCGAATTGCAGCCGACTGGATCTTCTCTAAGGATTATGTATTGAACAATAAACTTGAAGAGAAAATCTGCTACCCATACCTACCTTCAGCTCTATTACACTGCGAACCCAAAGAGTGGCCAATTAATATTAGAGCACTTAAAATGTTCCTTAATCCTCTGAGGGCCTGGAGGAGAATAGGAAAGATCTTGGATATAAACTGTCAGGTATCACAATACTTACCCCTAATAGGCAACCCTAAATATCAGGCAGGCCTGGACTCACCTGTGATTAAAAACTGGTACACCTCAGGATTGGATAGACTTATATATTTTGTGGATCAAGAGAGAGAATGTATTAAAGCATTTGATGAACTTAAAAATAACTTAAATCTCTCAAATAAGGAGTTCTTCGCGTATTTACAGACAAGGCACTATATCACAGACATGATGCGGACAGCTAAGTGGCGATGGGACTTAGGCAGTCTAGAGGGGTGGCTCACTTTGGTAAAGAACGGGCTGATGTCAATCACCCCATGCTACCACTTACTTGGGGGATGGTAAAGGGAAACATCTTCTTGAAAAATTAGCTCAGGACTGGAATCTAGTTCTGGTGCAAGACCATATTGATAGCCAATTCATGAAAACCTCCATCTGTAGAGTATCTCAGGCTACAATTTCAGCTACCTGGAGGGAGGCTCATCTAAAACTTATTCACAGATATTATTACACCCCTGAAAAAGCATTCAAGCTTAAGAATCCAAATTTTGATAAATGTCCTAAATGTTCCATGAAGGCTGCAGATCTGAGACATATGATCTGGGACTGTCCATTGATTAGACAGTGTTGGTTCAAAATGGAATTCTGGGCAAAGACGTCACTTAAAATCTCTCCTCTGGATCATTCACTAACCCAGGTTATATTTTGTTTAAATAATCAAGAAGAACATATGCTTAACGGAAAATTAATTATCTTAATTATCTTAGCAGTTAGATACTTAATCTTTAGGAAGTGGAAGTCAAGAAATTTACCAACAGTATCAGAGATTTAGAACTAAAAAACAATGCATTCTAGAGCAGCGAGATACCAACATTGATAAGGAATCAGATATTAAGTCCTTCTTTAAAAAGTGGGCACCATTTATTAAATCACTTACAGGTCCAGAAATTGATCAAATAATATTTCCCTTTCAAAATTCAGAAATGGTACTTCTGGGAATATGGTAAAGTGAGATGTATCGTAATCCCTCCCCCCCCTTCCTGCGGTATGGTGTGGGGGGTTCCCTTCCTTTTTTTTTTTTGGAATACTGACCTTAAGTATGTTAACATTACAGTGGTATAAAGATAATTTATGACTATCTTTTGTGCTTTATAGAATATAAATAACATACTGGAATTTATTTATTTTTTGTGTGTGTGTTGATTGTATATATATATGCTAAAAGGGGAAGGGAAAGAGGGAAGGAATGTTGTTGGTTTTACCCCTGGTCTTTGTCCTTGCTGTTTTTGATCTTGTACAGAAAAAACATGGGGAAGGGGGGAAAAAAAACAGAAAAATTATAAAGATTAAGGAATGACAGATTGGAATCTAATTAGGTTAATGTGGGTTGAAAAAGTCTACAAAATACTAGGGGCTTCTTCTTTTCTCTTGTTTATAGGCATAACATTTTGTGGACCGCCTATTGATGTTTAGCTTTTAGTTGTCTGTTTATTCTTTTCTTTGAAATTATATGAAAATGTACAAACCTGCTGAAATATAATAAAAATGATTTAAAAAAAAAAAAAAAATGATATGCCCTATTCGAAACAAAGTTTTTTTTGGAATTGACTGTCCCTTTAAACTGACAGTTTCTATTCATTTGGATAGATCTATATAGACTGGTGGGACCTAATGAATAAAATGCTGCTGAATTAGTAAAAGGAGCTTGGCCTTTGAAAAACTATTGCAAAAACAAGATGTTAATTGATTGAGAAAAGATTCATACTTCACTGGTATGTTAAATTATTATATAATGTCAGGTATAGCTCTTAAAACGAATGTTAGAATTAAAGGGAAAGTTTACTCCCCTTTAATTTGTTCCCAATGATCCACTTTACCTGCTGTAGTGTATTAAATTATTTGCAAGTATTTCCTTTACCCTTATATTGACATTTGAAATAGTTGATACAGCCTGTGGTATTCCCACCTATTCTGAAAGTTTCTGACCTTAGGTCCAAGCTATAGATAATCTGTGTAAACACAGCCAGCAGAAGAAATTACACTCCCAGTGGGATATAGAAGAGATAACGTAATACAATTTTAATTTTCCATTGTTCTCTCCAACTATTAGTCTTTGGTTTATGGACAGATATAAGATAAAGAAGCAGGTATATGTACACAATGTGATAAAGTAATGAGATCTGATTATACCTACAAGCTCAACTCATTTTATTAGGTTGTGGCTTCAAATCACAAAATCAGCTAATTCATATACACAAAGAAGCCTTAAAAAAAGCAAATTCTCATACATTTTATACTCTGCAGCTGGTAAAAAAAAGTAATTGGAAACACAGTAAGGGAAAAACAATTTTACAGTATACTGTCCCTTTAAATAAAAAAACAATTTATCTTAAACACTCTCCTACTATGTATAATATCAGGAAAAAACAATCCTGTACTGAAAACATATAAGCTGAGGATATACTATAGTTAACTGTAGACCCAATAGGGGGAGGCAAAAGACAAGTCCCTGAGACATCCTTGGGAGAAAAGTCTCTTAAAGGGACAGTCTAGTCAAAATGAAACTTTCATGATTCAGACAGGGCATGTCATGTTAAACAACTTTCCAATTTACTTTTATCATAAAATGTTTTTTGCTCTCTTGGTATTCTTAGTTGAAATCTAAATCTAGTTAGGCACATATGCTAATTTGTAAGCCCTTGAAGGCCGCCTCTTATTTTAATGCATTTCTCAGTTTTTCACAACTAGATGGTGCTAGTTCATGTGTGCCATATAAATAACATTGTGCTCACACCGGTGGAGTTATTTATGAGTCAGCACTGAATGGTTCAAATGTGAGTCTGTCAAAAGAACTGAAATAAGGGGCAGTCTGCTGAGGCTTAGATACAAGGCAATCACAGAGGTGTAAAGTGTATTAATATAACTGTTGGTTATGCAAAGCTGGGGAATGGGTAATAAAGGGATTATCTATCTTTTTATAAAATAAAAATTGTTCTTTCAAATTTTCTTTGGAAACAAAAAAAAAAAGACACACACCAAAACTACTTAAGCTTCCCTGTTGACAAACACTACACTCTGAGGGAAAATGGACCTCAGCCCCTCTCAATGAAGAAATCATCAGCACATCACTATTCTTCATCCAGTGGAGGCAAAGATAAGACTAACTACAATATAGGTGGGAGGGTCCTCCTAGTGGTAGAGAAGCAAATAACAAACTTACAAACAGCACCTTATTCCTGTAATTGCCCGATGCCAGTGGAACAGAGGTGACTGCAATCTTCTCCAGTATCCAAATGTATAAATCCACAGCACCAAAACTTATTGAGACATTCAAAAGTTTATTCTCATATCAGGTACAAACATAAGCAACGTTTCGGGAGCCATTCCCTTAATCATGCTAAAGCTAAACATGTGTGAACTGAACATTTATAGGGAAAAAAATGTAACCCTTCACTTAAAGGGCCATGATACCCAAATGTTGAAACACTTGAAAGTGAGGCAGCATAGCTGTAAAAAGCGGACTAGAAAATATCTCCTGAACATCTCTATGTAAAAAAGAAAGATATTTTAGCTCAAAAATTCCTCAGTAGCCACATCCCATTGTAAAGGACTTCTAAGCAGCAAATCAGTATGTCTATCCCGGGACAGCTAAGGGAGTGAGCTTACGTGCACTCTCATCTTATTTCCCTATTCAGTTTAAGGAAGTTTACTATGAAATCTCATGAGAGTTAAGTCAAATCTCATGAGATCACAGTAAAAGAGTTCATGACCTCAGAACCGTTGATGCTGATTGGCTGCAGTTCATTGCTTTATTTTTTATTTATTTTTTACCTGCATCTGAGCAACAGCTGAATATAACTTTTTACACAGAACTTACTGTGCTGAGCTGAGGAAATTGTGAGGTAAAATAGCTTCCTTTTTTTACATAGAGATGCTCAGGTGATATTTTCACAGCTTTTTACAGTTATACTGCATCAGTTTCAAGTGATTTAGCAAATAAGTATTATGTCCCTTTATTTACCATATAGTTCGCATTGATATAGCGCCATCTAGCTGCCATTATAATCTAGTGCATCAAAACTGGAGAAAGTTCAATGACATGTATCAAAACAATATCTAAATACAAGAACAAGTACATTTAACCCCTTAATGACCACAATGTACCCTGTATGTCACTGGTCGTTAAGGGTTTTTTCAGGACATAATAGCACAAGTCTAGCAAGAACACGCTATTAATGCACTCCCTCCAGCAGGCTTTGTGGAATAGAGCAGTCTCAACGCTGGTGGCAAGACCGTACTATAAAACAATCAGGTCCCAAAAAAGGCCAGCGACATACAGGGTACGTCGCTGGTCCTTAAGGGGTTAATTATTCTAAAGTGCAAACAAGTAAAAAAAATACCTATATCAGACTAGAGCTGCATGGAACTATTATCATAATGATAGAAACACTATATAATCTAACTCCATATTTAGGCCTATGGGTACCATTGCATTAAGCTTGTGAATCCAAAATGACTCTTTTTGTTTCAATAACAGTTCCCTGTTGCCTCCTCTGCATCCATAACCTTCCTATACCTTCAATAACTTGCCATCTTAGTTGGCTTATATTGTGTCCAGCCTCTAAGAAATGACTGGACACTTTCAAATCCCCGCAGCGAATGTTGGACCTATGTTGACTCATCCTATCTCTCACCCTTCTATTAGTCTCGCCTATGTAAATCCTCAAACAAGGACACTTTATAAGGTAGATGACATAGGATGAGTCACGTGTGTACTGTAGTGTTCATAGATCTTACATTTTCTCCCGGTTAAGGGATGAAGGAACTCTTTGCCCTTAAAGGGAGATTAAACACTTTGAGATGGTAATATAATATGATAAATTGTATATAATAAAACAACTCTGCAATATACTTTCATTATTTATTTTGTCCTCTTTGCCTGTAATTCCATTCTGAAATTGTGAGCTTTTCAGTTCCTGTTAGAAATAGAAGTGCAGAACACTGTTAAATCCAGCACAACCATTGGCTGCACACTCTAATGACCTATGTATAACTGTCCCTAATTGGCCACAGCAGAGAAGGTAACACAAGTTACAACATGGCAGCTCCCAGTGTTTTATAGACACTAAAACTTTACACTTATTTTGTCACTTTTTAAACAGCTAATGAAACTTTAAAAAATACATCTACATGTTAGTCATGGACTAATCTTTTCTTTGAATGCATCATTCTATCTAGCATGTATTTAGTGTTTAATGTCCCTTTAATAACTGCACTGCAGTTGGCACACCCCAAACATGGGAAAGTGCCTGTATTTTTTGATGTGATAAAGGTTTGACAGGGTACCATTCTGGGGCCAACATCACAAGCCGCTTCATAGATGACGTGTTTGGCATGTGGTGGGGGGACATTGGCACCCTTTTAACTTTTGTTGAACAGCTAAATGATGCGGATAATGGTGTAAAACTTACTTTGTCCTTCAGTGAGGAAAGGATTGTATTCTTAGATAGTGTTTGCACTTTAGAATAAATAAATGTACTTGTTATTTAGATATTGTTTTATACATGTAACTGAACTTTCTCCAGTTTTGATGCACTAGATTATAATGGCAGCTAGAGGGTGCTATATCCATGTGAAATATATGGTTAAAGGGACAGTATACTATAAAATAGTTTTTCCCTTAATGTATTTCCAATTACTTTTTTACCAGCTGCATAGTATAAAATGTATGAGATTTACTTTTTTTAAGGCTTATTTCTGTATATGAATTTGCTGATTTTGTATTTTGAAGCCACAACCTAATGAAATGGGTTGAGCTTATAGGTATAATACGATCTCATTATTTTATCACATTGTGTACATATACCTACTTCTTTATCTTATATTCGTCCATAAACTAATCACTAATACTTGGAGGGAACAATAGAAAATTAACATTGTATTACCTTATCACCCACTGGGAGTGGAATTTCTTCTACTGGCTGTGTTAACACAGCTTGGCCTCAAGGCCAAAAACTTTTAGAATAGGTGGGGATACCACAGGCTAAATAAACTAATTCAAATGCCAATATAAGGTTAATGGAAATACTTGTAAACAATTTAATACACTCCAGCAGGTAAAGTGGATAATTGAGAACAAATTAAAGGGGAGACATTTTTTGAGTAAACTGTCCCTTTAAGTTAAGTCCTATAAATGGTCAGTGCACACTTGTTTAGCTTTAGCATGATTAAGGGAATGGTTACCGAAACGTTGCTTATGTTTGTAGCTGATATGAGAATAAACTTTTGGATATCTCAATAAGTTTTGGTGCTGTGGATTTATACATTTGGCTAGTGATAGAGAAGAGTAATTCCCAAGAGTAATGGGACTCTAGCAAAGTTAACCCTCAAATAATCCTGTCACCTCTCAAGCCATTTTTGCAGAGAAAATAGCCCCAGTTTGACTAACCTCTCCTTATAGCTTACATTTTCCATTCCCCTTATTTGTACAACGCAGTGCCACTGCAATAATAGAATTATGAAAAGAAAACACAGCATCCAAAAAGTATGTACAGTACATTTATAATAAATCTGGATATTTTTGCAACAACAGAGTTTAGAATCTTCCTGCTAAATCTAGCAGAGGCTGGTTGCAGAACATTGCTTTATGTAGGTGAGTTCTCCATATAGCTGACTGTCACGAAGGAAAGTATCATTCTGAAATGACAAAGATGTAGCCCTTGTTTGCCCTAAGCCCTTCGGGAATCAGAAGATGCTTTAGGTGCTAATTTTTGGGGATACATTGGACAATTCAAGACAAATGCATAACCTCAGCAGGTTGTGATGCCCCAGAATAATGACACTCAATTGGTTTCCCTGCATTCTTTAGTCCTGTAAATATAGCAATGGAGGCAAAGAACCACACCCAGTGCCTAATGATCAAAGATTCTCCTACTTGGAGTTAAAGTAATGGTAAACTTTAACTAATAAAATGCCATATATGTGCAAAACTTGGGAATGGTAAATAAAAGGATTATCTATCTGTTTAAACAATTTCAAGTAGACTCTCCCTTTAAATATAATAAAACTTAAAAAAAACAAAAAAACATGCCATATATGTAATGTTTGCCATTAAAATGTATATGTGTACCACTTTTTGTTTTTAATCCATTTGTTAAAGGTTTAAATCAGTGCATATAGTAATGCTTCTATTACAATGTTATGCCGACCCACTTGAATTAACTCTTTTTCTTTTTTTAATGACAAATCCAGTGAACATCCAATCAACATGTGTGCCATTTGACAATCTTGAAGGCCAACCCCTTTAAAGCCCTTAGAAAGCCTATGCAGAGAGTGGAGATGACTGCTCTATACATCACAGCCCAGCCAAAAGAGGAAATAAAGGGGGCGGAGGAACAGACAATATCAAAGAGTATTATAAATCTTTTATTATAAAATATACTTGCAAACTAATATATTTTTTATTGCAACATTCTTATAGTCTGACATTTACCATCAGTTTAAATTATAGTGCAGACTTTACAGGGGCTGAACTCACTGAAAGCTTTAAGAAAAAGGGTGGGATCTGGAAGCCCCAGAAAGATGAGATATGTCTCCCATAAAGCTCCCACGCTCAAATGAGATGATCTAAAATGATCCTCCAGCACTGCGAGATCCCTGACAGGCAAATTTTTCTATACTTCTCTAAAGGACATTCCCTGCATTTCTCTATGTAAGAGAGAAACCAGGAAGTTCAAATTGTTTTTTTGTTTTTTTTAAGTTTTATTATATTTAAAGGGAGAGTCTACTTGAAATTGTTTAAACAGATAGATAATCCTTTTATTTACCATTCCCAAGTTTTGCACAACCAACACTGTTATATTAATATACTTTTTACCTCTGTGATTACCTTGCATGTAAGCCTCTGCAGACTGCCCACTTATCTCAGTTCTTTTGAAAGACTTGCATTTTAGCCAATCAGTTCTGACTCATAAATAACTCCATGGGAATCAGCACAATGTTATCTATATGTCACATATTACCTAGCATTGTCTTACTGTGAAAAACTGTCAAAATACAATGATAAGAGGTGGCCTTCAAGGGCTTAGAAACTAGCATATAGGTCTACCCAGGCTTAGCTTTCAACAAAGAATACAGAAAGAACAAAGCAAAAAAAGTGTAAACAGTAATGGGAATATTGTCACAACAACACGTATCATGCATGCAAATATAGAAAGCAACATGCAATACAATGTAATACATCGCATTTGACAAAATCCATAAACTGTCAAATAAAAGCACATTTAAAAAGTCTTGTTGAACACAGTTTCAAATTTAAAAGTAATCCGTTATTCAATATCTGAGGATATCTCCTGATAACGGCCTCCGATGCTGTTTGAGATACCTTCCACCGCATTACAATCCTCCGCAATGTCCTTTCTTTTAGCCACTTGGCCCCAAAGTAAAGGAATTGCAGTTGTATTTGTTTTAGCGGGCCCAGAGTGGACTGGAGCAGACAGGCTAATTACGGTGGCCTACCCTTTCAAAACTGAGCAACGCTTTTAAAATCTTTTTCAAGCTCATCTTATATAGCGTGTCCTGTTAAAGAGACGTGTTGTCTATGATAAGTATGCTTGCATAAATCTGAAAATCCATTTAAAATAATCTAATCATCTTATCTTTAGTATATATATATATATCTATATAAATATTTTCATAATATAATAATACTAGTTTCCTATGCAATATTTGCATAGGAAACTAGTACATCTAAGCAAGTATCCCCGCTTGCCCCCAGAAATTCTTAATATGCAATGTTTCCAATGCACAAGAGAATTGTGGGTAAGATATGCAAATTAGGTATGCAAATTCTCAGTTTTTTTGCTTCAAAATACTGTTTTAACACAGCGATCCTTTTAAACAGGAATATGACATCAGACCAGAAATCACTCACTATACAAGCCTGTTTTGTTCTTTTTAGAACTCATCAGTAGGAGATAGATTTCTGATTGCTGCATTGGAAAAGCTATTTTCATGGTTAAACCAAAATTCATTAAAATTATGGGGGGGGGAGATAAAAAACTGAAATTAAAATCCTCCATGTCTCAAAATTAAATCAATGTAAATATTTGCATAGGAAACTAGTACATCTAAGCAAGTATCCCCGCTTGCCCCCAGAAATTCTTAATATGCAATGTTTCCAATGCACAAGAGAATTGTGGGTAAGATATGCAAATTAGGTATGCAAATTCTCAGTTTTTTTGCTTCAAAATACTGTTTTAACACAGCGATCCTTTTAAACAGGAATATAGTGAGTGATATCTGGTTTGCTGTCATATTCCTGTTTAAAAGGATCGCTGTGTTAAAACAGTATTTTGAAGCAAAAAACCTGAGAATTTGCATACCTAATTTGCATATCTTACCCACAATTCTCTTGTGCATTGGAAACATTGCATATTAAGAATTTCTGGGGGCAAGCGGGGATACTTGCTTAGATGTACTAGTTTCCTATGCAAATATTTACATTGATTTAATTTTGAGACATGGAAGATTTTAATTTCAGTTTTTTATCCCCCCCCCCATAATTTTAATGAATTTTGGTTTAACCATGAAAATAGCTTTTCCAATGCAGCAATCAGAAATCTATCTCCTACTGATGAGTTCTAAAAAGAACGAAACAGGCTTGTATAGTGAGTGATTTCTGGTTTGATGTCATATTCCTGTTTAAAAGGATCGCTGTGTTAAAACAGTATTTTGAAGCAAAAAAAACTGAGAATTTGCATACCTAATTTGCATATCTTACCCACAATTCTCTTCTGCATTGGAAACATTGCATATTAAGAATTTCTGGGGGCAAGCGGGGATACTTGCTTAGATGTACTAGTTTCCTATGCAAATATTTACATTGATTTATATATATATATATATATATATATATATATATATATATATATATATATATATAGGAAATTAGGAACCAAAAAGATGCACTACATAGTATGCTGATGAAGGGGAACTGATCCCGAAAACGTTCTGAATAAAGTAATCTTTACTTAATTTGTAAAAGTCCTGAGAGTGCATCTTTTTGGTTCCTGTATCTTGTTCAAGACAGCACCCAGGCGGATGTCCATTTGTGGGAAGAAGTTGGTATCTGGATATATATATATATATATATATATATATATATATATATATATATATATATATATATATATATATATAAAAGTTAAAATATAAAATGCAAGATCATTCTAATCAATATAAGATATAATTAAAAGATACATATATATTTTTACAATGTATAACAGTGTGTCAATATGTTATAAAATGAATTAAATTAATATAGAATATATATTTAAACAGTATATTTACGCATTGAGAAAATAAAAAAAAATCAGAATTGTACAATATTGCAGACTTCATCAAAATAGATACATTTTTAAAAATTCATGTAGATAACCAATACACAGTCCCATAAACCATCCTAATCCCATATGTATGTATGTATGTAGGTATGTATGTAGGTATGTTTGTATGTGTATATATTCATGATATTCAACCTTCTACATGAGATCCTTACTTAAACCCCAAATTAAAGATAATAAAAGGATACAAAATGTATTGGTCTATTAAGAAACTTCCCAAATCAAAATATTTAGCCCATTTGGGGGCTAAGGTTTTAAGATCCAAAATACATTTGGTTTCTAGTTTAAAGGTAAGGTAAAGTTAAGCACAATTGGTAACGCCATATACAAGTTCATTGAAAAATAAACCCAGTTTAATTCATCAATTATAACCGATGTTATTAAAAAAAATGAGTTTATTACCTTTTAGTAATCTGTTGATAAAAAACATTTCCTCCGCCCGCCATTTTGTTAAATTTGTTTGACAATCTAGCTATATTTGAGCCTCCAATCAACGTTTTCCCCCCGGGGTGTTCAGCCTCTCCATTACAACTTCACGCGATTTCAAAGAGCATGCGTTTAAGAAAAACCCTCCTACTTCTTCACCATGCTCGTTCATGAGACGCTCATGCTCAGTGTTATTAGTCTTCAAATTCTTCTTACAGAAGCCAAGTCGCGGTACAAGTATGTTTAACATCTTTAATATTATTTTTATAGTGCATTCTAACTTTTAATAATTCAAATTTCTTTCATGTAATTAGCAAGAGTCCATGAGCTAGTGACGTATGGGATATACATTCCTACCAGGAGGGGCAAAGTTTCCCAAACCTTAAAATGCCTATAAATACACCCCTCACCACACCCACAATTCAGTTTTACAAACTTTGCCTCCGATGGAGGTGGTGAAGTAAGTTTGTGCTAGATTCTACGTTGATATGCGCTCCGCAGCAAGTTGGAGCCCGGTTTTCCTCTCAGCGTGCAGTGAATGTCAGAGGGATGTGAGGAGAGTATTGCCTATTTGAATGCAGTGATCTCCTTCTAAGGGGTCTATTTCATAGGTTCTCTGTTATCGGTCGTAGAGATTCATCTCTTACCTCCCTTTTCAGATCGACGATATACTCTTATATATACCATTACCTCTGCTGATTCTCGTTTCAGTACTGGTTTGGCTATCTGCTATATGTAGATGAGTGTCCTGGGGTAAGTAAGTCTTATTTTCTGTGACACTCCTAGCTATGGTTGGGCACTTTGTTTATAAAGTTCTAAATATATGTATTCAAACATTTATTTGCCTTGACTCAGAATGTTCAACTTTCCTTATTTTCAGACAGTCAGTTTCATATTTGGGATAATGCATTTTAATTTAACATATTTTACCTTAAAATTTGACTTTTTCCCTGTGGGCTGTTAGGCTCGCGGGGGCTGAAAATGCTTCATTTTATTGCGTCATTCTTGGCGCGGACTTTTTTGGCGCAAAAATTCTATTTCCGTTTCCGGCGTCATACGTGTCGCCAGAAGTTGCGTCATTCTTTGACGTTATTTTGCGCCAAAAATGTCGGCGTTCCGGATGTGGCGTCATTTTTGGCGCCAAAAGCATTTAGGCGCCAAATAATGTGGGCGTCTTTTTTGGCGCTAAAAAATATGGGCGTCATTTTTGTCTCCACATTATTTAAGTCTCATTATTTATTGCTTCTGGTTGCTAGAAGCTTGTTCTCTGGCATTTTTTTCCCATTCCTGAAACTGTCATTTAAGGAATTTGATCAATTTTGCTTTATATGTTGTTTTTTTTCTTTTACATATTGCAAGATGTTCCACGTTGCAACTGAGTCAGAAGTTACTACAGGAAAATCACTGCACAGTGCTGGAGCTACCAAGCTAAGTCTGCTATAAACTTTTGGTATCTGTTTCTCCAGCTGTTATTTGTATTGCATGTCATGTCAAACTTATTAATGCAGATAAAATTTCCTTTAGTACTGTTACATTACCTGTTGCTGTTCCGTCAACATCTAATTTTCAGAGTGTTCCTGATAACATAAGAGATTTTATTTATTTTAAATCCATTAAGAAGGCTATGTCTGTTATTTCTCCTTCTAGTATACATAAAAGTCTTTTAAAACTTCTCTTTTTTTCAGATGAATTTTTAAATCAACATCATCATTTTGATGCTGATAAATCTTTGTATTTGTTCAAGATGGAATTTATTCGTTCTTTACTTAAAGAAGTGTTATTTGCATTAGAAATAGAGGATTCTGGTCCTCTTGATACTAAATGTAAACGTTTAAATAAGGTAGTTATTCCAGAAGTGTTTTATCTCCCTGATGCTATTTCTGAAGTAATTTCCAGGGAATGGAATAATTTGGGTAATTTATTTACTCCTTCTAGACGTTTAAGCAAATTATATCCTGTGCCATCTGACAGATTAGAGTTTTTTGGGACAAAAATCCCTAAGGTTATGGGGCTGTCTCTACTCCTGCTAATGTACTACTATTCCTATGGCAGATAGTACTTCATTTAAGGATCCTTTAGATAGGAAAATTGAATCCTTTCTAAGAAAAGCTTACTTATGTTCAGGTAATCTTCTTAGACCTGCTATATTTTTAGCGGATGTTGCTGCAGCTTCAACTTTTTGGTTAGAAGCTTTAGCGCAACAAGTAACAGATCATAATTTTATAGCATTATTATTATTCTATAACATGCTAATAATTTTATTGGTGATACCATCTTTTGATATCATTAGAGTTGATGTCAGGTATATGTCTCTAGCTATTTTAGCTAGAAAAGCTTTATGGATTAAACTTGGAATGCTGACATGTCTTCTAAGTCAACTTTGCTTTCCCTTTCTTTCCAGGGTAAATAATCATTTCGTTCCTTTCCTCACAACAAGGAACAAAAGCCTGATCCTTCATCCTCAGGAGCGGTATCAGTTTGGAAACTATTTTCAGTTTGGAATATATCCGAGCTTTATAGAAACCTATAGCCAGCTCCTAAGTACCTATGAAGGTGCGGCCCTTATTCCAGCTCAGCTGGTATGGGGCAGATTACGTTTTCTTCAAAGAAATTTGGATCAATTCCGTTCTTAATCTCTGGTTTCAGAAACATTGTTTCAGAAAGGTACAGAATTGGCTTCAAGTTAAGGCCTCCTGCTAAGAGATTCTTTTCTTTCCCGTGTCCCAGTTAACACAGCAAGGCTCAGCATTTCTGAAATGTGTTTCAGATCTAGAGTTGGCTGGAGTATTTATGCCAGTTCCAGTTCTGGAACAGGGGCTGGGGTTTTATTTTATCTCTTCATTGTACCAAAGAAGGTCAATTCCTTCAGACCAGTTCTGGATCTATCATTATTGAATCGTTATGTTAGGATACCAACATTCAAGATGGTTACTGTAGGACTATCCTGCCTTTTGTTTAGCAAGGGCATTATATGTTTACAATAGATTTACAGGATGTGTATCTGCATATTCCGATTCATCCAGATTACTTTTAGTGTCTGAGATTCTCTTTTTAGACAAGCATTACCAGTTTTGTGGCTCTACCGTTTGGCCTAGCCTCAGTTCCAAGAATTTTTTTCAAAGGTTCTCGGTGCCCTTCTTTCTGTAATCAGAGAATAGGGTTTTGGTATTTCCTTATTTGGACGATATCTTGGTACTTGCTCAGTCTTCTCATTTTCGTAGAATCTCATACGAATCGACTTGTGTTGTTTCTTCAAGTTCATGGTTGGAGGATCAATTTACCAATCAGTTCATTGATTCCTCAGACAAGGGTAACCTTTTTAGGTTTCTAGATAAATTCAGTGTCTATGACTCTGTCCTTGTCAGACAAGAGAAGTTTAACATTGATATCAGCTTGTCAAAACCTTCAGTCACAATCATTCCCTTTGGTAGCCTTATGCATGGAAATGTTGGGTCTTAGGACTGCCGCATCAGATGCGATCTCCTTTGCTCGTTTTCACATGCGACCTCTTCAGCTCTGTATGCTGAACCAATGGTGCAGGGATTACTCAAAGATATCTCAATTTATATCTTTAAACCGATTTTACGACACTCTCTGACATGGTGGACAGATCACCATCGTTTAGTTCAGGGGGCTTCTTTGTTCTTCCGACCTGGACTATAATCTCAACAGATGCTAGTTTTACAGGTTGGGGAGCTGTGTGGGGGTATCTGACGGCACAAGGGGTTTGGGAATCTCAGGAGGTGAGATTTCCGATCAATATTTTGGAACTCCGTGCAATTTTCAGAGCTCTTCAGTCTTGGCCTCTTCCGAAGAGAGAGTTGTTCATTTGTTTTCAGATAAGACAATGTCACAACTGTGGCATACATCAATCATCAAGGAGGGACTCACAGTCCTCTGGCTATGAAAGAAGTATCTCGAATTTTGGTTTGGGCGGAATCCAGCTCCTGTCTAATCTCTGCGGTTTATATCCCAGGTATGGACAATTGGAAAGCGGATTATCTCAGTCGCCAAACGTTGCATCCGGGCGAATGGTCTCTTCAACCAGAGGTATTTCTTCAGATTGTTCAAATGTGGGAACTTCCAGAAATAGATCTGATGGCTTCTCATCTAAACAAGAAACTTCCCAGGTATCTGTCCAGATCCCGGGATCCTCAGGCGGAGGCAGTGGATGCATTTTCACTTCCTTGGAAGTATCATCCTGCCTATATCTTTCCGCCTCTAGTTCTTCTTCCAAGAGTAATCTCCAAGATTCTGAAGGAATGCTCGTTTGTTCTGCTGGTAGCTCCGGCATGGCCTCACAGGTTTTGGTATGATGATCTTGTCCGGATGGCCTCTTGCCAACCGTGGACTCTTCCGTTAAGACCAGACCTTTTGTCTCAAGGTCCTTTTTTCCATCAGGATCTGAAATCCTTAAATTTAAAGGTATGGAGATTGAACGCTTGATTCTTGGTCAAAGAGGTTTCTCTGACTCTGTGATTAATACTATGTTACAGGCTCGTAAATCTGTATCCAGAGAGATATATTATAGAGTCTGGAAGACTTATATTTCTTGGTGTCTTTCTCATCATTTTTCTTGGCATTCTTTTAGAATACCAAGAATATTACAATTTCTTCAGGATGGTTTAGATAAGGGTTTGTCCGCAAGTTCCTTGAAAGGTCAAATCTCTGCTCTTTCTGTTCTTTTTCACAGAAAGATTGCTATTCTTCCTGATATTCATTGTTTTGTACAAGCTTTGGTTCGTATAAAGCCTGTCATTAAGTCAATTTCTCCTCCTTGGAGTTTGAATTTGGTTCTGGGGGCTCTTTAAGCTCCTCCATTTGAACCTATGCATTCATTGGATATTAAATTACTTTCTTGGAAAGTTTTGTTCCTTTTGGCCATCTCTTCTGCCAGAAGAGTTTCTGAATTATCTGCTCTTTCTTGTGAGTCTCCTTTTCTGATTTTTCATCAGGATAAGGCGGTGTTGCGAACTTCTTTTGAATTTTTACCTAAGTTGTGAATTCCAACAACATTAGTAGAAACATTGTGGTTCCTTCATTATGTCCTAATCCTAAGAATTCTAAGGAGAAATCGTTGCATTCTTTGGATGTTATTAGAGCTTTGAAATATTATGTTGAAGCTATTAAGTCTTTCCGAAAGACTTCTGGTTTATTTGTTATCTTTTCCGGTTTTAGAAAGGCCAGAAAACTTCTGCCATTTCTTTGGCATCTTGGTTGAAATCTTTATTTCATCTTGCCTATTTTGAGTCGGGTAAGACTCCGCCTCATAGGATTACAGCTCATTCTACTAGGTCAGTTTCTACTTCCTGGGCGTTTAGGAATGAAGCTTCGGTTGATCAGATTTGCAAAGTGGCAACTTGGTTCTCTTTGCATACTTTTACCAAATTCTACCATTTTGTTGTATTTTCTTCTTCTGAAGCAGTTTTTGGTAGAAAAGTACTTCAGGCAGCGGTTTCAGTTTGAATCTTCTGCTTATGTTTTTCATTAAACTTTATTTTGGGTGTGGATTATTTTCAGCAGGAATTGGCTGTCTTTATTTTATCCCTCCCTCTCTAGTGACTCTTGTGTGGAAAGATCCACATCTTGGGTAGTCATTATCCCATACGTCACTAGCTCATGGACTCTTGCTAATTACATGAAAGAAAACATAATTTATGTAAGAACTTACCTGATAAATTCATTTCTTTCATATTAGCAAGAGTCCATGAGGCCCGCCCTTTTTTGTGGTGGTTATGATTTTTTTGTATAAAGCACAATTATTCCAATTCCTTATTTTATATGCTTTCGCACTTTTTTCTTATCACCCCACTTCTTGGCTATTCGTTAAACTGAATTGTGGGTGTGGTGAGGGGTGTATTTATAGGCATTTTAAGGTTTGGGAAACTTTGCCCCTCCTGGTAGGAATGTATATCCCATACGTCACTAGCTCATGGACTCTTGCTAATATGAAAGAAATGAATTTATCAGGTAAGTTCTTACATAAATTATGTTATTTTGTTTGTATAAATGAAAAGTTGCGCATGCGCAGTTTAAAATATCATCATGCACACGCTTTCAGCCGACGTAAAGAGCAGTTGTGACCACTCTCTAAGATGAAGCAGGGGAACACGGAAGTAGATGCTGGGAGGAGTCGGCAAGGAAATGGTGATAAAATTAAAAAATAAATATCTTCCGAAGTGTGGCATGTACATTAAAATAAACTTAGCGGGAGAGGTTTCCGGAGGAGGAGCCTGTGCATGACACTGTGCTGCACAAGCTCTGTCCATCTCCTCCGTGCAATTCACCTTGGCGGTAGTCTGCGCGCCAGGTGCCCTGCAGCTGCGGAGGATCATTGCAACCAGCTGGGACACTGCTGGAGGAACCTACACAGCGCTGTTACATCTTAGCGCTATAGGATATCAACGGTGTGTTGGCCCCTGAGAAGATCATCCCAGGGAGAGGCCACACACAGGTTAAGACCTTAAGAGGCAGTCCCCCCCTCCCACCGGTGCTGCGTGAGGGGGTAGACAGACAGCCTGAAAATACCATAGAAGGATTCAACGGAGCTTCATTTCCCCCCCCCCCCTCCTTCCATCTGGATCACGACCGGGGGGTAAGAGGTTAAGGAGTGAAGACCAGATAACTCTCAGAAATTTACTCTGCTTACCGGATTGAGGTGACCACTCTCTTGCTGCTTTTGGGTAACGGAATACCCGATCTCCAGCTGGGTCCTGAGTGGCACAGAGACCCTTACTTGTGAGTGGGTGAATACACGGAAGGTGGAGGCAGATCAGTACACGCCCTGGGCTGACAGAGAATCGGCAGCTTCCCGCGCCAGAGTGAAGTTTGCGGTCTGGAGGAGGGCTGCTCCCTTGAAGTGGTGTCGGCTTCTGAGACGTGCTGCTGCTGTCCTCCCTTAAGGAGTGTCGGGACACACTTTACATGTTTCATTCTCTCTAAAGGAATTGTCGCCCAGGCCAGGAGAGCATAGGTCACCGTTTCAAGACACGGCTCCGGGTAGCTACTCTCATTCAGACCTTGAGAAACTGCAAGTATACTGCAAGGAATTTAATGTGTGCAAAAAGGTACTGTTTCCTAGCATTGCTACACTAACTCCTCTAAGCTAACACCATTGCTTATTAACCCCTTTTTGACTTTGGCTTAAACAAACACGCTAGTGACTGCTTCAAAATAATAGTGCTTATTGATAAGTGGAGTGCATGATTACTCTTACATAGTGCACAGGATTCACTTTTTGCAAAGGAATAATTCTCAGTAATTGGGGGCATAAAACTGTTCCAGCAATACCCAAAGTCAAGTTGTATACTTGGCCATACTAAGTACCTAAAGTTAAGGGAAGTATATGCAAAAAATCTAATCCATCTTAAGTAAAAAGAACCCATTCTGCCAACTGTTGACCATTAATGTATTAACTACTCTGGAAAAAGTATCCTAGCTAACATTTAAGGCTGACTAACCTTGCTTATGATTTCTGCATAAATATTGTGTTAAAGTTTGCATTATACTAATAGTACTTGCTTAAAGTTTGTATGTTCTAATATGCATATTGTGTTACTAATTCACTGTTAGAATGGCTGGCTAGTAAATAGTCTATACTAGCGGTTATTAACCCTTGTATGTTAAAGTTTATCGCATGCTAGTTTATCTCTAGGGAGTAATATAATAAAAATAATTGGAGGCCTATAGTCAAATACGTTATACAAGATTCTCAAACAAGCCTCAAAATATCTAATTCTGTCATCTACTATATTATAATTAAAAAATATATAAGATCTGCTATTACTAAGAGATTCTAATCTTGCCATTATTTGAGAGCGGCACTAGTAGAAATATTTACAAACAAAAACTTATTAAAATACAAAAGAGGGATACGGCTACTATATAAGTTTGAACCTATCTACAGAGCAGTAATATGCAGAGTTACTAATTAATTGGCATAAGGCTAGATACTGAAATCCAGTTATTTCTTTCATGTAATTAGCAAGAGTCCATGAGCTAGTGACGTATGGGATATACATTCCTACCAGGAGGGGCAAAGTTTCCCAAACCTCAAAATGCCTATAAATACACCCCTCACCACACCCACAATTCAGTTTTTACAAACTTTGCCTCCGATGGAGGTGGTGAAGTAAGTTTGTGCTAGATTCTACGTTGATATGCGCTCCGCAGCAAGTTGGAGCCCGGTTTTCCTCTCAGCGTGCAGTGAATGTCAGAGGGATGTGAGGAGAGTATTGCCTATTTGAATGCAGTGATCTCCTTCTACGGGGTCTATTTCATAGGTTCTCTGTTATCGGTCGTAGAGATTCATCTCTTACCTCCCTTTTCAGATCGACGATATACTCTTATATATACCATTACCTCTGCTGATTCTCGTTTCAGTACTGGTTTGGCTTTCTACAAACATGTAGATGAGTGTCCTGGGGTAAGTAAATCTTATTTTCTGTGACACTCTAAGCTATGGTTGGGCACTTTGTTTATAAAGTTCTAAATATATGTATTCAAACATTTATTTGCCTTGACTCAGAATGTTCAACTTTCCTTATTTTTCAGACAGTCAGTTTCATATTTGGGATTATGCATTTAAATTATTCATTTTTTCTTACCTTCAAAAATTTGACTCTTTTTTCCCTGTGGGCTGTTAGGCTCGCGGGGGCTGAAAATGCTTCATTTTATTGCGTCATTCTTGGTGCGGACTTTTTTGGCGCAAAAATTCTTTTCCGTTTCCGGCGTCATACGTGTCGCCGGAAGTTGCGTCATTTTTTGACATTATTTTGCGCCAAAAATGTCGGCGTTCCGGATGTGGCGTCATTTTTGGCGCCAAAAGCATTTAGGCGCCAAATAATGTGGGCGTCTTATTTGGCGCTAAAAAATATGGGCGTCGCTTTTGTCTCCACATTATTTAAGTCTCATTTTTTTTTTTTTTTTTTTTTTATTCAATAATTTTTATTGGGTTTCAGATCACATATAATTACAACATAGTATTCTACATCTGTACAGGATTATTAACAAAACACCAGCATCTTGATAGTAGAATAATTCAAATAATCCCAAGTTTTAAATAATAAACTATTAACTAGCTCTCTTAAGTATCATCTAGTGGTTCTGTTGTGAGCTGTATACAGAAAGAAGAGGAAAGAGAAATAGTAAAGAGGGGAGAAAAGAAGGGAGAGGAAAAAGGGAGGAATATGTGAGATAAAGTGCTAGATCCCAGCTTTGTATTTAGATCAACCTAGTCTATTTGAGTAAGACCTTGTTCCCAAATAAAGAGTATGTCTGTAATAAACTCATGTTTACCCCTGAAGTGGTAGTGTTGCCTTTCGAGTGTTAAAATATGATGTACTTCAGCTATCCATTGTGAGTGCGTGGGGGTCTTTTGTGTTTTCCACTGCCTTGGTATTAATCTTTTTGCACTTGTAAGCATCAACTGGAGTAGTTTTTTACGGTAGACACAATAGATTGGCGGAAAAATATTAAGCAGAATAACCCTAGGGCCTAAAGCTACTCTCAAACCTATAATCTTATGAATGCTACGTTCTACCTGTGTCCAAAAGGTCGCTAACAAGGGACAATCCCACCATATATGTGATATAGTGCCCGTCCCACCGCATCGTCTCCAGCAAGTAGAGGAAGCGGAGGGGTATATGCTCTTAATACGCTGGGGAGTTAAGTACCACCGGGCAAGAATTTTATAGTTTAATTCGGACAAGACCAGAGAGGAAGAAGCGTAGTGCGTCATCTTGAAGCTGAGCTTCCATTCATCGTCATTAGTCATCTCTGGTATCTCCGAATTCCACTTCCCTATGAAAGTCGGTCGTTGGTCTGGGAAGGAGCCCCTGATTAATTTGTAGGATAGTGAGAGATGCGCTTTTTTGATCTCTGGAGTCACACACAGACGCTCAAAGGCCGTTAGTGGTCTAGAGATACTGCTTCTGTACGTACTGTTGTCAAGCGCATGCCTTATCTGAAGGTATGCGTACCATCTCTGAAAGGGGGGTCCTAATTCCTCACTCAACACTATTCTGTCCTTGATCTTACCCGACTCCAATAGTATATAAATGGGCAGGTTGCTTAACTGTTCTTTGTCATTGATGTAGTCAAAAGTCAAATTTTGGAAAAAAATCTGATTACCCAGTAAAGGGGTCAGGGGTGAGACCGGGGTGGAGATTCCTGCGAAATGTGTGATCACGTGGTCCCAAACATCCAACGTGGCCCTAATATAACTATTTTGGTATGCCAGAGGCGGTCTATGGTTTTTGGGTAACCATGCAATATCTCTCATACACTTAAGTTTTAAAAGTGAACTTTCAATTTGTATCCATAGAGCTGATTGAGACGCATGGGACCAGGAGATCACTCTAGCCATATGTACAGCTCTGTAATAATTCATAAGATTTGGAACATTTAGTCCCCCATCTTCCCTATGTAAGTAAAGGGTGTGCTGAGACACTCTAGGCCTCCTATATGACCATATGAATGAGTTAATCATCTTTTGTTGGGCTCTTAGGTAGGCATTAGGTACTGCCATTGGCAACGTCTGAAAAAGGAACAGATATTTCGGCACCAGCATCATCTTTACCGTGTTTATCCTTCCCCTCCAGGACAAATGGCCCTGTTTATGCCAGCCCTCCAGGAGGGTTTTTACTGAGCTCTGGAGACTGATGTAGTTAGCTTGGAATAAGTTTGTGTAATTACAAGGAATCGTCAGTCCTAAGTACTTAAGTTTATCCGTGATTCGGAACACTGTGTGTGATTTAAGAAAGTCAATATCCTGTTGAGGTGTGTTTATCAGTAAAAGTCCCGACTTCTCCATATTGATGGAGAAGTCAGATATTAGTCCGTAAGCGTCTAATGTCTGTATTAATGCAGGGATAGAAGAGGAGGGTGATTGCAGCGTGAAGATTATATCGTCCGCAAATAGCAAACACTTTTGGGTGATATGGTCGTATTGTATACCTGATATGTCCATGTTATCCCTAATTTTTATGGCAAGAATCTCAATAGTGATAGCAAACAAAAGTGGTGACAACGGGCAACCCTGGCGGGTTCCATTAGTAATGGAAAATGGATGTGATATGGTCCCATTAACCCGAACTCTGGCCTGCGGGCCCGAGTACAATGCCTGTATTCTAGATATAAATGCAGCAGGAAGACCAAATTTTGACAGGGCCCCCCACATGAAATGCCAGTTGACCCTGTCAAAAGCCTTCTCGGCATCAGTTGATAAAAGCGTTAGAGGTGTCTTGTTGTCATGAGCTGCATGTAAGGAATGTAGGACTCTGATCGTGTTGTCCTTTGCTTCTCTACCCTTGACAAACCCCACTTGATCTGGATGTATGATCTTAGGTAGGAGGGTATTTAAACGGTTTGATAGTATTTTAGCATATATTTTCATATCAATGTTTAGGAGCGAAATAGGTCTATAGCTACCCGCCAGAGTCCCCGGTTTATCAGCCTTTGGTATTACTGTGATAGTGGCCTCTAATAGAGAACTAGAGAATCCTCCCCCTTCATCAATCGAGGTGAATAATGTATGTAGTGGTGTACTCAGTTGAGATTGAAGTAACTGATAGAATTTGGCCGTTAGTCCATCCGGTCCAGGGAATTTACCATTAGGAAGTTCCTTAATGGTATTCAGAATTTCTTGTAGAGTGATTGGGGAGTCTAATGTGTGTCTATCTTCCTCTAAAATCCTCGGGGTTGTTACCGTGTCAAGATATTGCGAGATATTAGAGAGTTTCTCCTGAGATACGCTAGGGTTGAGATTGTAAAGCTTAGAGTAGTAGGATACAAAGGTATCCGCAATGTCTTCATGTTTACTGACTAACCTACCAGATGGGTGCATAATGGATTTGATAAAGGAAGTATATTTTTGTTTTTTAAGCATTCTAGCTAAGAGCTTCCCTGCTTTGTTACTCTCCGCAAAAAATTTGGCCTTGGTAGTTAGGGCTCTCAAATGTGCTTTCTGAGTCAGGTAATTATTAAGTCGTTCCCTCGCTAAAGTAAGGTCCGCAAGTGCATGTTCAGAAGTCGGGTCCGCCTTATGTCTCCTATCTGCAATCTTTAGACTCTCAGTTAGCGATAGAAATTCGGCCGTTCCCAACTTTCGAAGTGTAGCTGTATGTTTTATTAAGTGACCCCTGATAAAGCACTTATTTGCCGCTGATGTATCTTCTGGTTTATTAACTGAAAAAAACTCATTAGATGCTTTGGTAAGCTCTTCTAATATTGCCTGGTTTGTCAAAATGGACTCATCTAGTCTCCAATTCAACGTATTTTTGGGTCTAGTGGGCCAGTTGAAAACTGATAATACCATGCTGTGATCTGACCATGAAGTATGTGTTATTTTGGACTGTTTCAATTGGGTCAAGAGCCCCTGGCTGCACATAATATAGTCCAGCCGGGAATACGAGTGTTGGGGGTGGGAAAAAAAAGTAAAATCTTTCTGTGTGGGGTGTACTAATCTCCAAGTATCGAATAAAGATAGAGAGGAGAAGGCTGCACCATTAGCTTTTAATGTTTTATTGCTAATGTATGATTTCCCGGTGGAATTATCCAGCACGGGATACATAGTAAAATTAAAATCCCCCCCCCATAATAACAGGACCCTTAGAAATATCCAAAACTGCATTTATAGCTGATTGGAAAAAGAAGTGTGTCGGTCTGTTTGGTGCGTAGATATTGGCTAGAGTGACCGGTGAGCCATAGTATAACCCAACTAAGATCAAGAGTCTGCCCTCCTTGTCTGTGTGTTTCTGAAGGAGCTCAAAAGGGACATTTCGTCTAATTGAGATACAAACGCCATTTTTCCTATTTGTGCCTGAACTATAAAAATGTTTATCAAAATATTGTGTGGCTATTTGAGGTTCATGTTGTTTCTTAAAATGGGTTTCTTGTATCATAACTATATCTATTTTCTTTTTAAAGAAGTCACAGTACGCAATTGAGCGCTTTTCAGCTGACAAGAACCCTTTCACATTCTGAGTGGCTAATGTCAAAGAACTCATTTCTGATGATGGTGTCAGACAACAGGAGTCAGAGAGCTTGTATATCTCTGTAAGGGTATTCAGGTGTTATTAAGTACGGGATTGTCACTAGGAAACTATAGTATTGAAAGGGGAGAGAGGAGGAAAGAGGAAGAATAAAAGGCGAGAATAGAGAATGTACCACTAGACAATTTATACTGTTTCTTAAAGAACTTATCTATCAAACCTAGTATAAGGGAACAGTACAATAATGCAAATATAATCAAAACAAAAAATTCACAACAGGTGAGGCAGGTCAACAGACCGGGTATTAATTGTACATCACATATGTATCATTCAACCAGATCACATAAAATAAACTCTATTATTTTAAGCTTAGCTGAAATTTAACATCTCGTATGGTACGTGGTCAATTTGTGATTGGGGGCTACAGACCAAAGCCATGCAAACGTCTTTTGACGAAAAGTTAACAGGGTCTAGACATTAGCAGTACCCTCTAACATCAGCAGTCCTACCTATTGGTAACTAACATCTTGGGCAGTGAGCTAGTATGGTCTTACGCCTTCGTCACACTATATTCAAACCTCGTGGCTCACTGAGTTAATATGGCAATTACATTAAATAAAGCTGGACTGTACTATACAGAGGTATCAAAAGTTACGGAATTGATGGCCTGGACATATAAATGTTCCTTGTCTTGGCTACATCTGTGAACTAATACTAAACCTAATTATTTAGAGAACTTATGCAAATTATATAAAACAGATATAAGATTCAAAATTGCCTTAACCTAAGGGGGACTCTGAACTCTGTGTCCCCTCGTACCCACCGCCCAGCTCCAGTACGCAGCAAAAGGAGCCTGCAGTCCAGGGCTAGAAAGTGGAGGGCTGTGTGTCCCGGGGGCCCAGAGGTCCAGATTAGCCAACATCAACTAAAGGAGTACATTTCAATAATGAATAGAAGAGCGCCCTAGTATAACAATATAACTGACTATGAGTAAGTTACATATGATATGTATGGAGACGGCATATACCAGTTAAACATAAACCTAACTGTGTTCCATCCTTAATTAAGTGTAAAACAAAATGTTGTAGTGTTTTAGACGTGGCATACTGAAACAGTTAAGAAAACCTGAATGAAAAAAAAAATAAAACACAAAAATAAATGTTCGTGAGCAAATTTTGGCTATGCAAATACCATCATGTGCAAGGAAAACATAGCAGCAAGCGGTTGTCAGAAGTAAATCTTAAAAACTGTGTTGTGTGATTTCAGATTTGGTTAGAAACTCAACAACTCAACAACAGTTTATATACTTGCCGCGTGTCCTTCTAATTCTTGCGGTAAACTGGTAAACTGTAATGCAGTAACACTTTGTCCAATTCTTTTCAGAAACCTTCTGACAGAGTTACTCATAAAGGTACAATGCCTGTTTGAAAGAAAAAGGAAGAGTAAAAAAGTAACAGAGCAGACAATCAACCTGGTTGCGACAGTCCAGAGTCTTGTGGACCAGATTGCTTCCGTTTGAGCTGGTTAGTCGGCTTTTCCGGCCCAGACGTCTTCTGTGACTTTGCAGCCATCCTACCTTTAGGAGGATTTTGTGGTGGTTGTGTGGGGTCTTTACTTGGCGTAGAGATTCCCATTAGATTGCAGAACCTTTCAACATCATTAAGAGATTTACATTCACATCTGTTTCCATTCTTAGTAGCTATAACTGATGTAGGAAATCCCCATCTATAGGGAATCTTCAACTGGCGCAAGTGAAGGGTTAAGACCGAAAAGTCTCTCCTTTTTTGCAGAGTTCTTGTAGACAGATCTTGAAATATTTGGATTCGGCTGCCTTGATACATCACATTTTGCTGCTTCCTGGCCAGGTTGTATATATCCTCCCTATGCTGGTAATTTTGAAATCGGACTATAATATCCCTGGGAGGCGAGTCTGCGTCCGGCCTTGGGCGCAAAGCTCTATGAGCTCTATCTAATATAATGGTGGCTAGCTCCATGTCTCCTGCACCAGCCATCTCAGAAAACAGTCCTTGTAGATATTCTTGTATCTCATTGTTCTGTACCACCTCAGGTATTCCTCGAAATCGCAAGTTATTGCGTCTGGTACGATTTTCGAGGTCATCAAGTTTGTCCTCGAGATCAGTAAAGTGTTGTTGGTGATGAGATACTTTAGAGGACAAGTCTGCCATTTTTTGGGAGAAGACAAATTCATGCTCTTCCAAAGAGTCGACTCTGCGGCTCAAATCTGTAATATCCTTCTTTAAGTCTGCACATTCTTCCTTTATGCATGTCTTAACCTGGTTGATTAAAGCTTCCATGGCTCTATAGGTTATTGGAGGTTCTTCTTCTATGTTAGTCATCTCAGGAGATGTACTCCTAGAATTGTCAGAGCTGTCATTCTTGTCTGAAGTAGCGTTAGATTGCACAGGTGTCGAATTCAGCTTTTGTTTGCCCTTTCCCGCCTGCTTAAAAAAGGCGTTGACCACTTCTTGAGATTTTTGTGGTGTATTTTGTGCCTTATCAGGCTTTACTACTCTCCTCTGCGACATCTTGCGTTTTTCAAATTGCTGGATGTATTCACAGACTGGCTTGGTAAACCCCACTCCCCGGGGGCTGTACCCTCACAGGGTGATCACGGAGAAGGGGAAGTGGGTATGACTCACTGTCACCAAGTACAGTGGGAAAGGGGGGGGGAGCAGGGCAAGATATGGCGCTGTAGCACGTTCTATGTATCCTGTAGATGTATCTTTGTAATCAGGTTTCAGGAGCTTCACTTCCCTTGCAGTAGGGATGCTAAATATTTCAGTCAGGCATGGGTTAAATCTTTTCTGATGTTAGAATTGCAAATCAGCAAAAACACTTGCAAAGCATTAAAATTGGTAATCAGATACTTCACAGAGCTGTCACATTAGAGACACATTAAACTTAGAGTAGCCTTAAAGCGAGTGTGATATAATGTAGGTCACCACAGACCCATTGACATTATCTGGGGTGCATTTCAGTCCATTTTACACATTAGGTTCCTTGTCCAGAGAAGTTATCTAAAGCTTCACAGAAATAGGCTGCATTTATTAATTTCAAGCACAGTAAATAAGGCTGTAGAGTGCACTCAGCACCTGGTGTTCTTCTCCAGTCATAAAGCTTATGGAGGAGCTAGAGTTATATGCTGCATCACAGTTCTCCACAGTGCAGGCCTTATCAGTTTAAACATGTGGGATGGGAGTTTATTATAAGAGGAGACACGTAACTTGTCAGCTAGCTATGGTTGTTTATCATAATGTGCAAATGTCCAGAGTGTTCCCATAATATCTGATGGAATTGTCCTCAGCCAACCTGTGGGATTATTCCCCTCTAGCTCCTAACGCTCAAGATTGGGGATAAAAGTTAGTCACATCCAGTGCCTAGCTACTGCTGTTATGGGGTATAGTATTTCACTAACGTGCCCTTTGGTGTATAAATAGCCCGGTAGCGCTAGTGCTCCCGACAATAACATGGAGCTTACCGGATCTGCAGGGTCACAGCGTCTCAGCGTGTCACAGCTTGTCACCGAAACCTCGGAGCGGAGCCCCGACCCTCCGAGGTATTATCAGATCAGCCAGTCTGTGCGGAAAATATTTTCAAGTGCCGGTACACTTCCACATCCACTCCGGTCACCAGCAGTTCCAAACTCCTCTGCGAGTGTTAGCCCCCGTTAGGTATGCAGATGGCCTGACAGCTGCTGGCATCTTCTCACTGCGCCGTCTTCAACTAGGCCTCTAAAGCGCCACTAGAAATCGGTCCCCAATATCACACAATGCAGAAATCTTGTGTTGGTATCGACCTCTCCAAGCACCGGCAGTTACCCGCCGGCCTGTAGATAATAATTCAGTTGGATGAAGCTGTAAATAAGCTCAAAACACCCGGTCTGTGCAAGAGCATCAGAATGCTGCGGCCATCTTAGTCGACCGCTCGCCGGAAGTCTTAAGTCTAATTTTTTATTGCTTCTGGTTGCTAGAAGCTTGTTCTTTGGCATTTTTCCCATTCCTGAAACTGTCATTTAAGGAATTTGATCAATTTTGCTTTATATGTTGTTTTTTCTCTTACATATTGCAAGATGTCTCACGTTGCATCTGAGTCAGAAGATACTACAGGAAAATCGCTGTCTAGTGCTGGATCTACCAAAGCTAAGTGTATCTGCTGTAAACTTTTGGTAGCTATTCCTCTGCCTGTTGTTTGTATTAATTGTCATGACAAACTTGTTAATGCAGATAATATTTCCTTTAGTAAAGTACCATTGTCTGTTGCAGTTCCTTCAACATCTAAGGTGCAGAATGTTCCTGATAACATAAGAGATTTTGTTTCTGAATCCATCAAGAAGGCTATGTCTGTTATTTCTCCTTCTAGTAAACGTAAAAAATCTTTTAAAACTTCTCTCCCTACAGATGAATTTTTAAATGAACATCATCATTCTGATTCTGATGTCTCTTCTTGTTCAGAGGATTCTGTTTCAGAGATTGATGCTGATAAATCTTCATATTTATTTAAAATGGAATTTATTCGTTCTTTACTTAAAGAAGTATTAATTGCTTTAGAAATAGAGGATTCTGGTCCTCTTGATACTAATTCGAAACGTTTAGATAAGGTATTTAAATCTCCTGTGGTTATTCCAGAAGTTTTTCCTGTTCCTAATGCTATTTCTGCAGTAATTTCCAAAGAATGGGATAAATTGGGTAATTCATTTACTCCTTCTAAACGTTTTAAGCAATTATATCCTGTACCGTCTGACAGGTTAGAATTTTGGGACAAAATCCCTAAAGTTGATGGGGCTATTTCTACCCTTGTTAAACGTACTACCATTCCTACGTCAGATGGTACTTCGTTTAAAGATCCTTTAGATAGGAAAATTGAATCCTTTCTAAGAAAAGCTTATCTGTGTTCAGGTAATCTTCTTAGACCTGCTATATCATTGGCTGATGTTGCTGCAGCTTCAACTTTTTGGTTGGAAACTTTAGCGCAACAAGTAACAAATCATGATTCTCATGATATTATTATTCTTCTTCAGCATGCTAATAATTTTATCTGTGATGCCATTTTTGATATTATCAGAGTTGATGTCAGGTTTATGTCTCTAGCTATTTTAGCTAGAAGAGCTTTATGGCTTAAGACTTGGAATGCTGATATGGCTTCTAAATCAACTCTACTTTCCATTTCTTTCCAGGGTAACAAATTATTTGGTTCTCAGTTGGATTCTATTATCTCAACTGTTACTGGTGGGAAAGGAACTTTTTTACCACAGGATAAAAAATCTAAAGGTAAAAACAGGGCTAATAATCGTTTTCGTTCCTTTCGTTTCAACAAAGAACAAAAGCCTGATCCTTCATCCTCAGGAGCAGTTTCAGTTTGGAAACCATCTCCAGTCTGGAATAAATCCAAGCCTGCTAGAAAGGCAAAGCCTGCTTCTAAGTCCACATGAAGGTGCGGCCCTCATTCCAGCTCAGCTGGTAGGGGGCAGGTTACGTTTTTTCAAAGAAATTTGGATCAATTCTGTTCACAATCTTTGGATTCAGAACATTGTTTCAGAAGGGTACAGAATTGGTTTCAAGATGAGACCTCCTGCAAAGAGATTTTTTCTTTCCCGTGTCCCAGTAAATCCAGTGAAAGCTCAAGCATTTCTGAATTGTGTTTCAGATCTAGAGTTGGCTGGAGTAATTATGCCAGTTCCAGTTTCGGAACAGGGGATGGGGTTTTATTCAAATCTCTTCATTGTACCAAAGAAGGAGAATTCCTTCAGACCAGTTCTGGATCTAAAAATATTGAATCATTATGTAAGGATACCAACGTTCAAGATGGTAACTGTAAGGACTATCTTGCCTTTTGTTCAGCAAGGGAATTATATGTCCACAATAGATTTACAGGATGCATATCTGCATATTCCGATTCATCCAGATCATTATCAGTTCCTGAGATTCTCTTTTCTGGACAAGCATTACCAGTTTGTGGCTCTACCGTTTGGCCTAGCTACAGCTCCAATAATTTTTTCAAAGGTTCTCGGTGCCCTTCTGTCTGTAATCAGAGAACAGGGTATTGTGGTATTTCCTTATTTGGACGATATCTTGGTACTTGCTCAGTCTTTACATTTAGCAGAATCTCATACGAATCGACTTGTGTTGTTTCTTCAAGATCATGGTTGGAGGATCAATTTACCAAAAAGTTCTTTGATTCCTCAGACAAGGGTAACCTTTCTGGGTTTCCAGATAGATTCAGTGTCCATGACTCTGTCTTTAACAGACAAGAGACGTCTAAAATTGATTGCAGCTTGTCGAAACCTTCATTCACAATCATTCCCTTCGGTAGCCTTATGCATGGAAATTCTAGGTCTTATGACTGCTGCATCGGACGCGATCCCCTTTGCTCGTTTTCACATGCGACCTCTTCAGCTCTGTATGCTGAATCAATGGTGCAAGGATTACACAAAGATATCTCAATTAATATCTTTAAAACCGATTGTACGACACTCTCTAACGTGGTGGACAGATCACCATCGTTTAATTCAGGGGGCTTCTTTTGTGCTTCCGACCTGGACTGTAATTTCAACAGATGCAAGTCTCACAGGTTGGGGAGCTGTGTGGGGATCTCTGACGGCACAAGGAGTTTGGGAATCTCAGGAGGTGAGATTACCGATCAATATTTTGGAACTCCGTGCAATTTTCAGAGCTCTTCAGTTTTGGCCTCTTCTGAAGAGAGAATCGTTCATTTGTTTTCAGACAGACAATGTCACAACTGTGGCATACATCAATCATCAAGGAGGGACTCACAGTCCTCTGGCTATGAAAGAAGTATCTCGAATTTTGGTTTGGGTGGAATCCAGCTCCTGTCTAATCTCTGCGGTTCATATCCCAGGTATAGACAATTGGGAAGCGGATTATCTCAGTCGCCAAACGTTGCATCCGGGCGAATGGTCTCTTCACCCAGAGGTATTTCTTCAGATTGTTCAAATGTGGGAACTTCCAGAAATAGATTTGATGGCGTCTCATCTAAACAAGAAACTTCCCAGGTATCTGTCCAGATCCCGGGATCCTCAGGCGGAGGCAGTGGATGCATTATCACTTCCTTGGAAGTATCATCCTGCCTATATCTTTCCGCCTCTAGTTCTTCTTCCAAGAGTAATCTCCAAGATTCTGAAGGAATGCTCGTTTGTTCTGCTGGTAGCTCCGGCATGGCCTCACAGGTTTTGGTATGCGGATCTTGTCCGGATGGCCTCTTGCCAACCGTGGACTCTTCCGTTAAGACCAGACCTTCTGTCTCAAGGTCCTTTTTTCCATCAGGATCTGAAATCCTTAAATTTAAAGGTATGGAGATTGAACGCTTGATTCTTGGTCAAAGAGGTTTCTCTGACTCTGTGATTAATACTATGTTACAGGCTCGTAAATCTGTATCTAGAGAGATATATTATAGAGTCTGGAAGACTTATATTTCTTGGTGTCTTTCTCATCATTTTTCTTGGCATTCTTTTAGAATACCGAGAATATTACAGTTTCTTCAGGATGGTTTAGATAAGGGTTTGTCCGCAAGTTCCTTGAAAGGACAAATCTCTGCTCTTTCTGTTCTTTTTCACAGAAAGATTGCTATTCTTCCTGATATTCATTGTTTTGTGCAAGCTTTGGTTCGTATAAAGCCTGTCATTAAGTCAATTTCTCCTCGGAGTTTGAATTTGGTTCTGGGGGCTCTTCAAGCTCCTCCATTTGAACCTATGCATTCATTGGACATTAAATTACTTTCTTGGAAAGTTTTGTTCCTTTTGGCCATCTCTTCTGCCAGAAGAGTTTCTGAATTATCTGCTCTTTCTTGTGAGTCTCCTTTTCTGATTTTTCATCAGGATAAGGCGGTGTTGCGAACTTCTTTTGAATTTTTACCTAAAGTTGTGAATTCCAACAACATTAGTAGAGAAATTGTGGTTCCTTCATTATGTCCTAATCCTAAGAATTCTAAGGAGAAATCGTTGCATTCTTTGGATGTTGTTAGAGCTTTGAAATATTATGTTGAAGCTACTAAATCTTTCCGAAAGACTTCTAGTCTATTTGTTATCTTTTCCGGTTCTAGAAAAGGCCAGAAAGCTTCTGCTATTTCTTTGGCATCTTGGTTGAAATCTTTAATTCATCTTGCCTATGTTGAGTCGGGTAAAACTCCGCCTCAGAGGATTACAGCTCATTCTACTAGGTCACTTTCTACTTCCTGGGCGTTTAGGAATGAAGCTTCGGTTGATCAGATTTGCAAAGCAGCAACTTGGTCCTCTTTGCATACTTTTACTAAATTCTACCATTTTGATGTATTTTCTTCTTCTGAAGCAGTTTTTGGTAGAAAAGTACTTCAGGCAGTGGTTTCAGTTTGAATCTTCTGCTTATGTTTTCATTAAACTTTATTTTGGGTGTGGATTATTTTCAGCAGGAATTGGCTGTCTTTATTTTATCCCTCCCTCTCTAGTGACTCTTGTGTGGAAAGATACACATCTTGGGTAATCATTATCCCATACGTCACTAGCTCATGGACTCTTGCTAATTACATGAAAGAAAACATAATTTATGTAAGAACTTACCTGATAAATTCATTTCTTTCATATTAGCAAGAGTCCATGAGGCCCGCCCTTTTTTGTGGTGGTTATGATTTTGTATAAAGTACAATTATTCCAATTCCTTATTTTATATGCTTTCGCACTTTTTTATCACCCCACTTCTTGGCTATTTGTTAAACTGAATTGTGGGTGTGGTGAGGGGTGTATTTATAGGCATTTTGAGGTTTGGGAAACTTTGCCCCTCCTGGTAGGAATGTATATCCCATACGTCACTAGCTCATGGACTCTTGCTAATATGAAAGAAATGAATTTATCAGGTAAGTTCTTACATAAATTATGTTTTTTTCTCCTGTTCCCCAGTTTAATTAACATGGGTCTAAGATACATAGGGGGGAAAAAAGACAAGGAACTCCAATCAGGGATAAAAGGATAAGATAAACTTAGCAGAAGAACCAGCTCTATAGCACAGTAGGGTACACGTAATTTTTTGGAGCCAGACATAATTTGAGAATTGAAAACTGGAACTATTTTTTTTTGCTCAGATATAATTAATAGAATATTAAATTGTGGACTAAAGGCTGTACTGGAAGAATAAATTAAGGACTATCAGAGTAATTATCTTATAAATAGTCTCTCAACTACACTAGCCTTAGGACCTAGGATCCTTGGTGGTCTTACACACTCACTTTAATAAATTTCACTTTGTCACACATTCACTTGATCTCACTTGATTTTTCATGTCTTTCTTTCACACTGTTTTTTATTTTCCCTTTCTCTAATTTACAAGTAATTTCTAAACTAACCTATCCAAAGATCTAGGATCCTGGGTGGTCTTACACACTCACTTTTTCACTAAAGGTGCACTCTTTTTTTTCAGTTAAAACACTTATGGACAAATATCTAAACTCACCATCTCAAAATAAAAACACTTCACCAACCATGGCTTCTAGACCCAGAGATAGGAGGAATAAGACAGCTACCGAAACCTTGGTCGAGTTACACTCTGAACCAGTTTCCTCCATAAAACATACTGAGGCTACTAACTCACAATTATTAGTAAATAGTATTATGGAAGCCTTGAATCCAAAATTTGAATTTCTTAGATTAGAAATAAAGCAAGACATACATATATTATCAGCAGAAATTAAACAATTTTCGGCACGGATTCAGGAAGTCGAACAGAGAGTGTCCGATCTAGAAGATCTGACAGTAGCACATGACACGAATTTGAAGGCTAACTCACTTTCACTAACAGAATTACAAAATAAAATTGAAGATTTAGAGAACCGTTCCAGGAGAAACAATGTCAGAATAATTGGGGTTCCTGAGACGGTTCAACATACAGAATTGATAAAACTTATGGCTGAGACTCTTCCCAATCTTCTTGGTATCCCGCAGGAATTATTACCCCTAGCTGTAGAAAGGGCCCACAGATTGGGGAGACCCCCCCTGTCAGGTAAAGATGGAATAAGATCGAGGCCCACCATAGCGAGGTACTTAAATTATCAGGATAAGTCTAAGCTCTTACAACTATCCCGCAAAAATGCACCTATCCTCTTAGAAGGAAATAGAATTCTACTCTTTCAGGATTTTGCCTATGAAACCTCCCTGAGGAGAAGGGAGCTCTCTCCAATCTGTGGTAGACTGATTAAGGAGGGATTCTCAGCCACAGTTGTTTACCCAGCTAAACTTAAGGTGGAATCGCAGGGCCATATATATTTTTTTGATAATGCATCCGATGCAGAAAAGTTTTATACGGAAAGATGTGTTAAATAATGTTGATTTAAAAGTTTACATAAGAGAGTAATCCTGTGATTATCACTGATGTTTTGAATGTTTTCTATCTATCTTTATTATTGGGGTTTGTTGGATTTTACTTTTAGCGGGAGGGTGGGGGAGGGAGGAGGGGAGAAGGTCCTTAATTTTTTATCCCATTATAATACATGTATATATATATATATATATATATATATATATATATTTTTTTTTTTTTTCTTCTCTCTCTTCTCCCCACTCCAAATTTCTTAATAAGTGTCGACTAAAGTAAGGAAATTAGTTATATCCTCCTGGAATGAAGGAGGTATTTCTACTCCGATAAAGCGCAAAATGATAATTTCACATTTAAGGAAACTAAACACAGATATTGCCTTTATCCAGGAGACTCATTTGAATACAATTGAATCATTAAAACTAAGATCCTCTTGGGTTAAGGAAGTATTTTTTACACCTAGCATAGGTAGAAAAAGGGGAACAGCTATTCTATTAGGGAAGAATATCCCATACGAGGTACTGTTAGAAGATTATGATCCAGAAAGTAGAATCCTGATTTTAAAAATTAAATGTTCAAACTCCATATTTACCCTTTGTAATATTTACGCCCCTAACAAATTTGAAACTAAATTCTGGGAGTCATTACAGACTAAAATTTTGCAACTTGGTGAAGGCAACATAATTGTAGCAGGGGACTTCAACATGACTCCACAGATTCCCCTGGACAGATGTAGACAAACACGCAACACTTATATCTCTAAAAGAGATAAATTAGAAAACAAAATGTTTAAGGCTCTATTTAGGAATCTGGCTCTTAAGGATATATGGAGGATTCATAATCCTATTGAAAGAGAATTTACGTGTAAAGCTAGGAGTGTGAATTCGCTGTCAAGAATTGATTTATTTCTAGTCAATGAGGAGATATTAAAAACAGGAGCCACAACTAAAATAACACAAGTTACCATCTCCGATCATGCTCCAATTATTCTAAGTATTCCACTGCATAATAAAATATGTAAACCACGCCGTTTTTTTTTCCCTAAGTTTCTAATGAAGGATTCTAAATTCAAAAGCTGGTTGACTACTAAAATGACGGATTTTTTTTCCTTAAATTTGGGGTCAGTTAATGATCCGAGTCTATTATGGGAGGCAGGTAAAGCAGTAATTAGAGGAGATATAATTTCATACATGGCTAATTTCAAACGGAAAGCTGAACATAGAGAAAAAGAAATGCTAAGAACACTCACTAGTGCCTATAATAAATATCTAGCGCAACCTACGTCTATAAATTGGAGGAAATATACTTCCGCCAAGAGAGTGAGAGACACTCTGTTGATCCATACTTCAGTACAAAACGAACTAAAATACAGAGCGAAGTTCTATAGATATGGCGATAAGGCAGGTAAATTATTGGCTAAATTGGTTAAGAATACACAAGGAAGTCCCACTATTAACTCACTTCTTGAACAAGATACCATACTTAAAGATCCAAAAGAAATTATTGATGCTTTCTCCGTTTATTATGAGGATATATATTCCTTCAGGGAATCAGATCTAGAAGCTTCAGAATTATTCTGGAGAGGGCTTGAACATCCATGTTTAGCTGAAGAAGTAACAGCCAAAATCAATTCTCCTATCTCTGATCAAGAGATTATATGTGCTATCAGAAATTTAAAATTGGAAAAAGCTTCTGGACCGGACTCTTTACCTAGTGAGTTTTATAAGATACTATCTCCTATTCTAATCCCTCACTTAAGAAATCTTTTTAATCACTATTACATAGAAAAAAAACCTGTTTCATGGAATTTTGCCGCATCTACCACAGTTTTGATCTTGAAGCCAGGAAAGGACCCAGTGAAAAAGGAGTCCTACCGCCCTATTGCGTTATTGAACACTGATTATAAGATACTATCTTCCATCCTAGCCAAGAGACTTCAGGGTGAGATTGGAGTTCTTATCGACAAAGATCAGGCAGGATTCCTCTCTAAACGTAACTTAGCGGCTAAGGTTAGGGAATTGTTTCTTGTTCTCGACTATTTTCGTCATTCGCAAGAAATTTCGGCATATGACCATCTTGATCTTGCAATTATCGCGCTTGACGCAGAAAAAGCGTTTGACTCGGTACATCATCAACATATTCTAACCACATTGCTTAACTTTGGCTTTAAGGACAATTTTATTTCTTTTATTGACAATTTATGTAATAACTCCTCTACCAAACTGGTCATTGGTAACCTAGAATCTAAGATAATTAAACTTCAGAGAGGTACAAGGCAAGGATGCCCATTATCACCCTTATTATTCGACTTAGCGATGGAATCCTTAGCTCTTAAAATAAACTTAGCGACTGCCTTTAATTACTATTGAACAATTATTGTGGGTATGTGGATCCAGTTAACTTTACCTTTAGGCAAAAAACATCAAAGGTACAGAGGAGAACCGATACAACTTGGTGCTTCACAAAAACTTATCTTTATTCCATTTAAAACAGCAACTCCAACGTAAACATGCAACGAACACACTCCAGCAATGTGCATAGATACAGGATGGTGGCCACTAATGCTGCTGACGCGTTTCGGCTACCTGTGCCGTAGTCATAGCATGTTAAATGGAATAAAGATAAGTTTTTGTGAAGCACCAAGTTGTATCAGTTCTCCTCTGTACCTTTGATGTTTTTTGCCTACTCCAAGCCAATGAGGATACCGTTTACGGACTCCAGACCAAGCCCCCTCACCCGCCCAATTGGATTGCACAGCGGATCTACACTGTGACGTCAGACGCCGACTGGAAGCGGTTACACGGTCTCACTAAAGTTGTGGATACTTGCATGCTTGAACAGGGGAGCAGTTAGAGGTATTGTACTGCTTCCCCAGGACCGAGCGCAGACATGGACTCGTTAGTAAAACTGGTGTTATAACCGCTCTCTTCATTATTTATATGTATGCACCTGTTGTTTAGGGTGAGGGGTGAAGCTTTATCATAATACACACACGGAAGGGAGAAAAAAACTTTGTCTTTCTTAAAAACTTTACCTTTACTTTAAAGGGATAGTCTAGTCAAAAATAATCTTTCATGATTCAGATAGAGCATGACATTTTAAGTAACTTTTTAATTTTCTCTTATTACAACTACTTCCTTGGTCAATGGTCTACCTATCATTCTGTTAATGCTCAGCATATTGCATATTAATAGCATCATGGAAGGAAATACGGTATTATCTAAGCGATTAATAGAGGCTACCATCACTATTATCCCCAAACCAGGTAGGGATCCCTTGCTTCTGGGCTCTTACCGCCCAATTTCACTTCTCAATACAGATTGCAAGATTTTCACCAAATTATTATCAAATTAATTGGTCTTCATATTACCATCACTCATACACCCAAACCAAATTAG
>NC_069499.1:43453664-43541164 GCF_027579735.1 Bombina bombina | reverse complement strand
ATCGCTTAAAGGGACAGTATACTTTAAAATAGTTTTTCCCTTAATGCGTTTCCAATTCCTTTTTTTTACCAGTTGCAGAGTATAAAATGCATGAGATTTGCTTTTTAAGGCTTATTTGTGTATATGAATTAGCTGATTTTGTGTTACACAACCTAATAAAATGGGTTAAACTTGTAGGTATAATCAGATCTCATTACTTTATCACATTGTGTACATATACCTGCTTCTTTATCTTATATCTGTCCGTAAACCAATCACCAATACTTGGAGAGAACAATGGAAAATCAACATTATATTACCTTATATCTTCTATACCCCACTGGGAGTGTAATTTCTTCTACTGACTGTGTATACACAGCTTGGCCTTAAGGTCAAAAACTTTCAGGATAGGTGGGGATACCACAGGCTAAATCAACTATTTCAAATGCCAATATAAGGGTAATGGAAATACTTGTAAACAATTTAATACACTCCTGCAGTTAAAGTGGATCATTGGGAACAAATAAAAGGGGAGAAAATGTTTGAGTAATCTGTCCCTTTAAAGGAGCCTCACATAGATATAAAATAAATACGTCTGTGTCTATTACAGATGAAGGTGCTTAACATCTGACAACATTTTTGTGTGTTTGTAAAACCAAATAAGAAAGTATGTAAAGTATGTAAAACTGCAGAAAAAGGGAAGATGTATTTTACACCAGCAAAAAACACTTTATTTTAAAGTTTGCAATATAAACTCATCCATTGTTATCAAAAGAAATTAGTGCAAAATTAATATGCTCTAATAAATTAGACAATATTAGATGCCCACATTGCACAATATGGTATTAAAGAGGAAGAAAAAGGAAGAGAGACACTGTGCCATACTACCTTACTAGCAGAGCAGCCAGGCAGTTAAAAAATGCAGTGGCTAGGGAGGGTGTAGGAGCCAGAAAAAAGGAGAAGAAGAGAACAAGAACTGAAAAAGTTGCTTGTAATCTAAAGTTTGAAAAATTCTGATATTAAGGAAGCGACAAGCCAGGAAGGACAGATATTTGGGTTGATATTTCATACATAAGCAAGAGACATTAATAGTTAGAGAAACACACATGAAACAGACACTTTAAGGGAGGCAGAGATTTTAAGAGATATATTTAAAAGACAAACACACAGAAAGAGACATTTAGGTTCTTATTCTCTAGAGCTTTCTGCTCAGGCAAGATTCTCTACAAAGGAACATCAGTGTTACACGGTCCTTCAAAGGATTCTGAAAATGCAAATTGTACTTGTGTATCTCACTTACCTATAGTTCTATATGTGCTCACTTACCTATAGTTCTATATGTGCTCACTTACCTATAGTTCTATATGTGCTCACTTACCTATAGTTCTATATGTGAAAGAGGGACACATAAATCACAGTATAGTGTTCAATAAATTAGCAGTTTAAAAATCGTATTGAAAGGATGCTGTGAAAATCTTAATCAAAGCATGCATTAAAAAATCTTAATTAAGTGTGCATTAATATTTGTATTAAAATTATGCAGCAACATGTGAAATTCAGTTATGCATTAAAATTCTCATTCAAATTATACAGCGTAGATAGATAGACAGACAGATAGATAGATAGATAGATAGATAGACAGGCAGATAGATAGATGGACGGACAGACAGAGACAGACAGACAGATAGATGATAGATGGACAGACAGGCAGTCAGACAGGTAGATATATAGACGATAGATAGATAGATAGATAGATAGATAGATAGATAGACAGGCAGAAAGATAGATAGATGATAGACAGACAGAGATATAGATAGATAGATATATGATAGACAGACAGATAGATGAAAGATAGACAGATAGATACATAGATAATAGACAGACATATAGATGATGGGCAGATAGACAGATCTATAGAAGCTAGACAGACAGGCAGGCAGATACATAGATAGATGGATGGACAGACAGATAATAGACGGACAGACAAATAGATCAATGATAGACAGACAGGCAGATAGATATATGATAGACAGACAGATGACAGATAGATAGATAGAAATACAGTTAGATGAAAGATAGACAGATAGATAGATAGATAGATGATGGACAGAGAGAGACAGACAGACAGGCATATAGGTAGATAGATAGGAGATCATAGAATAATTGCTAAATATAATGGTAATGAATGGAGCCGTATTTTGTTTTATGCACCTTTTATTTAGTTACCAAGCAAAAAGAGAAAAATATATAGAAGTTTCAAAGTGTAACAAAGCAGCTACGTAAGGAAATGTTACATGTTTAAAAACATTTCTTAATTGTCTAATTGCCAGAAGATTTGGCAATTTGTGACTGGCCTTTCTAGCAGCAAAAAGTAAATAAATAAATAAACAAAAAGAAAACTGTGAACATCAATAAAAAACCTTCCATAGAAAACTTTTTTTACACTTAGGTGTATAAATGTAAACATTTGATTTTCTTGTCTTTACCCTTAGAATTGGTTGCAGATTAATACTGTCATATTACATTACAATTAGTGAAATAAATAAAATATATTCACAGAATATACATTCGCGTGCATTCAAATGATGGTGAATTTAAGTTAGTGGTATAGACACTGTGCCGTTGGCCCTGCTTTTGCTCCGGGTGTGTACGTAGGATTCTGTCGTTTCTTCTGTGTGTTCTTCGGCTTTCTTTTCCTTCAAGCTGTTTATGAATCGAAGGGTTATCTCATCCCACTCTTCCGGCAGAAGCATAAGTAGAAAACCAATGCAGATAATGATTGTTGCCCCCAGTCTTACAACACTGAAAATCACTTCATGTTTAAGAAGGTCGATAGCTGTAGAACAGACAATAAAAAGAGGAGAGATTAGTTTTGGAGACAAATGATTATGTCAGTTTTTATAATGCCAGGATGCCCTTAAAGTGAAATAAAATCAATGTATTTTTTTATAAATGTATAGTATATGTCAGCAAATAAGCACTGCATTGCAAATGATCTACTCCAACAATAACTGTTTATACACATTTTCACTTATCATTTTCACATACACCTTCCTCTAAAATCCGTTAGTATCTTTGCCTTATCTTTTTTGTGTGGCCAATAAGATGTCAGGTATAAATTAGCTCTGTGCTTATCTAAGCAATAACTGTGTAGCATATAGCAAGGTCAGGTAACAGCAGCATATTTAAAGGGACATTAAACACCTCTTGTTTTAGTGTAAAAATGTAGTTTTTTCCCATGCTGCCTTGAGAGTCTAAAAAAGCAAAATCATTAACTTAGGTTTTCAAAAAGCTTTCAAAAAAGAATACCATGAGAACAAATCAAAGTTGATGATAAAAGTGAATTGGAAAGTTGTTTATAATTGCATTCCCTATCTGAATCATGAAAGTTTAATTATCACTAGACTGTCCCTTTAATTAGCAGCATTTACAGGCTACTGAATTTGTTTTTTGGCCTTTCTTGGGAGCCAAGGACAAGTACGATTTTAAACAAAAACAACTTTTTAATATCTTTTTAAGTATTTTGGAGGCATTCCAGCCTCAGGAAGTTTAAATAAACAGGGACTGCGCATAGTTTTAATGTTAATGTATGTTTTACTGTGTTTACATTTTTCTAATTTAATTTAATTTTGAGTTCAATGAAGATAGAAAAATGATAATGTTTTTAAAACAAACAAAACAATGACATAGGTTAGGACGGAAGGAATGGAGAGGAGATGAAAGAATGAAGAAAGTTAGTGAAGAAAAAGAATGAAGCACGGGATGTATGAATAGGAAAAAAGAAGTCAACGAAGAAGGAATGAAGGAGGGAATAAATGGAGAGGAGATACTGATGTCAAGGAAGGAGTCATTAAGAAGGGAATCAATGAAGAGGAAAGAAACATGTCAAGGAAGAAGGAATGAAGGAGGGAATGAATGGAAAGAGATAATGGTGTCAAGGAAGGAGGAATTAAGAAGTGAATCAGGGGCGTATTATGGCCTAGGCCAACAAGGCCGGTGCCTAGGGCAGCAGATTTGGGTGGGGCAGCACATCTGCCCTATCCTCTCTCTAGAAGCAAGCACACGGTACAGTGAGCGATAAAGTGCAGGCTTTTAAAGAGAAGACAATGCACTTGCGCTGATTAAGGTCGCTCTTCACAGGCAGTCCTCCTTTAAACCGCTGCTTCATTTAAAGCCACCGGCATTTATGCAGTGGAAGCGTGAGAAACTTGCCTGGGGATATGCTTACAAGGTGAGGCTGGAGGAGAAGACCTTGTGCCGATATGCTGCCTCCCCTTGACAGCTGTGGTGAGTCTGCAAGCGCAGTGCTTATTGCAGGTCTTAGTAAATAACAGACTGGATGTGTCTGTGCAATGCTTAGATCAGCTTGTGATGTCTAATCATAAACTCTCAGCGCTAATGTATGTTAGCTACTAATAGCTAGCTGTCTCTGCATTCATGTGATGTCTAATCATAAACTCTCAGCGCTAATGTATGTTAGCTACTAATAGCTAGCTGTCTCTGCATTCATGTTATGTCTAATCATAAACTCTCAGTGCTAATGTATGTTAGCTACTAATAGCTAGCTTTCTCTGCATTCATGTTATGTCTAATCATAAACACTCAGCGCTAATGTATGTTAGCTACTAATAGCTTTCTCTGCATTCATGAACCCACGGAGTAAATAGTAAATGGACACAAAGTTTCATTACTTGAATGATGGTAATTACTGTATGTTGTTGCATGTAAAGGGCAGTGATTGTTTCAAAGTGTATTCTTCTTCCCTCCCTTCCTCTCTCCCTTCTTTCCCTTTCTCCCTCCCTTCCTCCCTTCTTTTACTCCTTTCTTTACCTCCCTTCCCCACCCCTTTTCTCCTCTCCCTCCCCATTTTTCTCTTCTCTCTCTCCCTCCCTTCCTTCTTTCCATTCCCTCCCTTTCATCCCCTCCCCTTCTTTTCTCAGGGAGAAAATGGTATGAGATGCATGCAATTCAACACACCTGTATGCAAGTGTTTTGCTAGCCCATTTTCTTTTGAAATGTTATGGAAAAAAACAACTACAAAAACATTTCACACACTGACCTAAAAAAATATTAAGGGGAAAACAGGCCTAAAACCTTTTTTTTTTTTTTTGGGGGGGGGGGGGGGGGAGCAGAATTTTGAGTGCCTAGGGCAGCACAAAACCTAAATACACCACTGGAATCAATGAAGAGGAAAGAAACATGTCAAGGAAGAAGGAATAAAGGAGGAAATGAGTGTACAGGAGACTAAAAAAACCATGGAAGAAGGAATAAATGAGGGAGGGACTAGATATGTGTCTCTCTTATTTTTTTGCCTAATATCTATCTATCTATCTATATATATAAATATATATATATATATATATATACACACAGAGAGAGAAGCACACTCACAGGAACGAACAACTGGCTCAATACTATTGTTAGCCTGTTCTATGGCGATTTACCACCTGGGTGCAGCTTCTTTTAGCCCAGTAATGCTTTTCACAGAGAAGAACTTTCCTGTAGTATATCAGTCTGATCCCGCCTATTACGGTCAGTCCAGCGCCGAAATACCAGGCAATTCCTCTCTGAACAAGGAACACAGCAACCCCAGACGATCGTTTCGGCCTTCATTGGGCCTCGTTGTAGTTGTAGCCATATTCCTCTAAGCACACTGAGCAAGGAGTCCACATCTGGTTTCCCCTTTTTCCCATAGGGAGACCAAATACACACAGAGAGAAGCACACTTACAGGAACGAACAACTGGCTCAATACTATTGTTAGCCTGTTCTATGGCGATTTACCACCTGGGTGCAGCTCCTTTTAGCCCACTAATGCTTTTCACATAGAAGAACTTTCCTGTAGTATATCAGTCTGATCTCGCCTATTATGGTCAGTCCAGCGCCAAAATACTAATATATATATATATATAAATAAATCTATATCTATATATACACTGTATATATATATATATATATATATATATATATATATAGATATATATATAGATATATATATAGATATATATTTATAGATATATAGATATAGATATAAATACAATCTATATATATATATATATACACAGTATATAGTTATATATTTTGGGTAATGTGCATGGGGAATACTATTAGGGGTTGGGGCATTAGTGACTACTGGGCCACCCTGTGTTTAGCTGATATGGCAGGAGGGAGTGGGCTGGGGGTATTGTGTGATACACTGCAGGATCATGGATGTAAAACATTTAATTAGTATGCAACCCTATATATGCTGTGGCACACCCTGTGCATGCTGTGACACACTATATGCACCCACCCCAGTACCTGCCCCACCACTTCAGCTGGAAGGATTTTCACTAATACACTTCCATTCCTGTGTAATCACAGGCTACTCATATTCTAATGTCAAATCAGAGCTTCTTGCTTTTCTCTTCCCCTTGGAGATAACAGTCTGATTTTAAAGGTAGACATGGCCAATTCTGACTGAGCCTTTGCTAATATGTGTGCAAAACATATTTGCATTATCAACCTCTCCTTGTATCTTGTGCACGGGACCTTGTACCTTGTGCTTGAATTCATTCCTTTCTCGACCCCAGCCCACTCCCTCCCGGCTCCCGCCGTATCAGTTAAACACAGAATGACCCAGTCACTAATGCCCCAACCCCTAACAGTGTTTCCAAACACTGTGCACATTACCCACGTTGTTACCCAGCTGATATTACCAATACCATATTCAGTATGGTCCCAACCATTATTCCTCGCACCTGGCTGTACTATCCTGGTTAATACCCCGCCTGTCACCCCAGTACCTGCCCCGCTCCATGTCTCTCTGGCTGTGGAACATCTGCATTTTGGTGAAGGCTGCAAAATCTGACAGGCTTTGCTGTTCCATCGGATTCTGCGACCCATCACGTGTGCACTTTAGGATTGTGTGTCACACTTTCTGATGCAGATTTCGACACGACAACGGCTCACTCGCACAGCTAAAGCTGTGCGATTAACAAGGTATGGGGCTGGGTTGGGGGGGAGCTACAGGCACTTAGAAATAAGTGCAAAGGGCTTGAAGCCTATACTTCTATCTATCACACGTGCGGTGTGATAGATAGAAGTAAAAATGGCAAAAAAATGTTTTATTTTTTTTTAACAAAACTGAACTGTAACGTTTTTGGCTGTATGAATATAAATATTCCAATAGGGGGGCTTTTAAAAGAACTTTCATCAGTGCTAACTGTCCCATTAACTGATCTGTTTAATCAATCACTATTAATAGGAGCTGTCCCAGATGATTGGAGAATAGCAAATGTAATACCTCTTCATAAAAAGGGCAGTATAGAAGAATCTGGTAACTACAGGCCAGTTAGTTTAACTTCAGTAGTAGGGAAATTAATGGAAAGCCTCTTAAAAGAAAGAATTATGACTTGCATAAAGACAAACAATTTAGAGGACCAAAATCAGCATGGTTTTACCTCAGGGAGATCATGTCAGACTAATCTAATTGACTTCTTTGATTATGTAACAAACGTATTAGACAAGGGTGGAGCAGTTGATGTAGCATATCTAGATTTCAGCAAAGCATTTGACACCGTCCCACACAATAAACTAATTCACAAACTGTATCTCCTTGGTCTAGATTTAAAAATTGTGAACTGGGTGGAATGCTGGCATAAGGACAGAAAACAAAGTGTCTTAGTAAATGGAGTTCATTCAGCAGAGGGGGCAGTTACTAGTTGTGTTCCTCAGGGGTCACTTCTGTGGCCTATTTTGTTTAACATATTTATCTGTGATATCAGCAAAGGGCTACAGGGGAAAGTATGTCTGTTTGCAGATGATACAAAATATTGTAACAGAGTGGATGTTCCAGGGAGGGTAGACAAAATGAGAAGGGATATACTACAATTGGAGGATTGGAAAAATGACTGGGATCTAAAGTTTAACACAGCAAAGTGTAAAATAATGCATTTAGGGTAGAAAAATCCAAATGTTAATTACAGACTCAATGACACCGAGTAAGGCTAGCAGAATGCTTGGATGTATTGGTAGAGGTATTTGCAGCAGAAATAGTAAGGTTCTTATGCCACTTTATAGATTATTAATATTATTATTATTATTATACTTTATTTATGAAGCGCCATCATATTCCACAGCACTGTCCATGGATACAGATCATTTAAATAAAACAATAGTATAAAACTTCTAAGACTAAGAGACAGGACAGAATTTACAAACACATACAGGAGGAATCGAGGGCCCTATTCCCGTGGGAATTTACAATCTAGAAGGGTAGGAGGTTGGGAAACATGAGGCGAGGACTGCAAGAGTGAGAAAGATGTTAATGCAGAGTTAGAGGAGGGAAATGTTGTTAGGTGAAAGGAATATTATTGAGTTGGGTGGTAGGCTTCTCTGAACAGAAAAGTCTTCAGAGAGCATTTAAAGGAAGAAAGATTTGGGAAAAGCCTGACAGCACGAGGGAGAGTGTTCCAGAGGGTAGGTGCAGCACGGCAGAAGTCCTGCAGTCTAGCATGAGAGGAGGTGATAGTCGCAGAAGCAAGGAGCAGGTCATTGTTGGATCTTAGTGGGCGGGCTGAAGTATACTTGTTGATTAGAGAGGATAGGTAGAGGGGAGCGGAGTTGGTGAGTGCTTTGTATGCAAGGGTGAGAATTTTGAATTTAATTCTGCTGTGTATGGGGAGCCAATGAAGGGACTCACAGAGAGGTGCAGCAGACACAAAGCGGCGGGAAAGGTGGATCAGACGGGCACAGGCTTTTAGGATGGATTGAAGAGGGGAGAGGCGGGAAAGAGGAAGGCCAGTAAGTAGGTTATTGCAGTAGTCAAGTCGGGAAATAACAAGGGAGCGCACAGAAAAGGTTGAATCTTGGAAATGTTGCGTAGATGGTTGCGGCAGGATGTAGAAAGCAATTGGATATGGGAGGTGAAGGATAAATTTGAGTCAAGTGTAACTCCGAGGCAGCGGACTTGGGGCGATGGGGAAATGGTGATGCCGTCAACAGGGATAGAGAAGTCACAGGTCGGCGTAGAGCTTGAGGGGGGGATAAGAAGGAGCTCAGTCTTGGACATGTTAATCTTTAGGTGGTGAGAGGCCATCCAGGAAGAAATACCAGATAAGCAGTTACTGACATGAGAAAGGACAGAGGGAGAGAGAGCAGGGGTGGAGAGGTAGATCTGGGTGTCATCAGCATAGAGGTGATATTTGAAGCCATAACTGTTGATAAGTTTACCCAGTGAAGAAGTATAAATGGAGAAGAGTAGAGGAAACCAGGAAAGAGCAGTGCCACAGAGGCCAAAAGAGCTAAGGGTCTGTAGGAGGAGGGGGGTCAACTGTGTCGAAGGCAGCTGAGAGGTCAAGTAGGATGAGTATGGAGTAGTGGCCTATATTTTTAGCAGATAGAAGATCGTTCGTAACCTTGGTAAGGGCAGTCTCAGCTGGGTGTTTGGGGCGGAATCCGGATTGCAGGGGGTCAAGCAAGGAGTTGGCGGACAGGAAGTCGAAAAAGTAGTCTGCCAAGATCATTAGTTAGGCCTCATCTTGAGTATTGTGTGCAGTTCTGGAGGCCATATCTTCAGAAGAATATTAACAAACTTGAATCTGTGCAAAGGAGGGCTACCAAAATGGTACATGGTCTAAAAATAAAACTTACCAGGATAGGCTCAATAACCTAAATATGTATAACTTAGAGGAGAGAAGGGAAAGAGGTGATATGATAGCACCTTTCAAGTACATTAAAGGGCATAGTAAAACTGAGGCTGTGTATATTTTACATAAAATGAAAAATTCAAGAACAAGGGGTCATGATCTCAAGCTAAAGGGTAGTAGATTCAGGAGTAATTTGAGGAAGCACTTCTTTACAGAAAGAGTGATTGATTTATGGAATAAACTTCCTCAAGAGATAGTAGCGACAAACACTGTGGGGGACTTTAAAAATGCATGGAACAAGCATAAGGCTATCCTACAAACTAGTTAAGTTTATACTATTAGGTAATATCGGGCAGACTTGCTGGGCCTATGGCTCTTATCTGCCGTCAATATCTATGTTTCTATTGGAAAAACTATATTTATTCAACCAAAAAGGTTTTTTTTCTTTTTCTTTTCTCAGTGGGTTCATGTGCACCTGTGCTCATATAGCGGAGCCTCCACTGTGTGGGCTCTATTTCTTATTGTGAAATTCTGAATTTGTGTCCCCAGGGGTCTGACATTTGACTACTAGCTTTGAATTTTGATTTGGTGACATGGCATGGACTAACAAGACCTTGGGCATGTGTAACGGTATAGCTACTTCTCTGCTATTTTTAAATTACATTTTCTAGGATCTCCTGTATCAATCCCAGCTGTTTATATCTTAAAGAGCACAGAGTTCCTATCTTAAAAAGAACATTGAAAAATGCACCTTTGAATCAGGCAATATCAAGCTTCTGGAATTGGTACTTTTCCCTTCTAAACAGATCAATGCAAGTTTATTTCAACCATGAACTGACCGACTGTTTATAAGTAGCCTGTTAGGACCCTAAAGCTCTCCGACTCTCCTCTCAGGCAAGAAGAAGTCTCATCAGTACAGTGAGACAAGTTTTTAATCCTCTGCACTCAGTGATCAACCTTATACTTTAGTAAATCAATTCAACTGAATAATATTGGAGTTTGCTTTATCAATACAGAGTTTGTATCTTAGAATTACAAGTGAATCTATTCATTGAAATAGGGGTAATTTTACCAACAGGAAATCTAGTTATCAGATGTTACAGTTGGGATAGCCCCTTTGTTAACATACCTGCATTACCTGGCACACTGAGAACTGTCCCAATAGAAATCAGAATTGGATACGTGAGAACAACTCCAACATTTATCAATATGTTAAAAACTGCAATAAAAAAAGGAAATATGTAAAATAAATCTAACAATTCAAGAAACTTTCTTATTCACACATTGACATGGTGGTGCAAAAACAATATTTAAAATGTTGTGATTAAAACCTTAGCTTTTAAAATGACACAGGAGTGGATTGGGGTTAACAGAGAGGGTTACAACGTTGCAAATTAGTCTCAATTGTAAAATCTGCAGTATCACAGATGCAAACATTTCCATTACAACATCTGAAATGCTAATATAATATTTTATCCATTTAGGCATCAACATTTCAGTTGTAAATTATTTTCAACAAGAGAGCACCAATTTGGAGAATGTTGTTCAAAATTGTATAAAATATTTACAGTAAATATACTCTATAACACTTTATTAAATATGAATATTACATAAATATGCTTTAATATGTTTTCAACTACTGCAAAAGGATCCAAAGCACATATATATGTCTATCTATGTATACATATGTATTTATCTGCTTATATGTCTGTAAATACATATATACACATATAAATACATAAATACATCTTTACACACTTATAAACATATATACAGTATATATATATATATATATATATATATATATATGTATATATAAATATATATACACATACAAACATACATCTACATTGTTAGACATGTATATGTATGTATCTCTATGTTTCCTTTAAATTGCCTTTCAAAAGGTAAAATGCTTACGTAATAGCGCACTGGGGATCCACGCAGCTCCCGACCCCTCTTCCCAGATACCAGTGCCGCACAGTGGCGGAGAAGTTAAGGAGTAGCGGTCTACCGTCCACTGCTTCTTAACTTCCCTTTCTGGCGTACCAGAGACGATGGGACATCGATGCATCCGCTACTTATTAAATTGATCCCTTAGCATACACTAAATCTCCTATTAACATGGCCCTGCGCTCTGTGAAGAGGGCTCTCCCAGAGCTATAGGTAAGTATAGAACTGCAGGTGATACTTTTTCACCTACAGTAAAACAACGTTTATATTTGTTTTAGTGAAAACTAATGCAAATGTTACAGAATATTCAGTATTCGTTTAGTTTAAATACCGAATAGTGCAGCACAAGTCTAAAAAAGTATTCAGTGCTGCACAAGTCTAATAAAGTATTCAGTGCTGCACAAGTCTAAAAAAGTATTCAGTGCTGCACAAGTCTAAAAAAGTATTCCGTGCAGCACAAGTCTAAAAAAGTATTCAGCGCTGCACAAGTCTAAAAAAGTATTCAGTGCAGCACAAGTCTAAAAAAGTATTCAGCGCTGCACAAGTCTAAAAAAGTATTCAGCGCAGCACAAGTCTAAAAAAGTATTCCGTGCAGCACAAGTCTAAAAAAGTATTCAGCGCTGCACAAGTCTAAAAAAGTATTCAGTGCTGCACAAGTCTAAAAAAGTATTCCGTGCTGCACAAGCCTAATAAAGTATTCAGTGCTGCACAAGTCTAAAAAAGTATTCAGTGCTGCACAAGCCTAAAAAAGTATTCAGTGCTGCACAAGTCTAAAAAAGTATTCAGTGCTGCACAAGCCTAAAAAAGTATTCAGTGCTGCACAAGTCTAAAAAAGTATTCAGTGCTGCACAAGCCTAAAAAAGTATTCAGTGCTGCACAAGTCTAAAAAAGTATTCAGTGCTGCACAAGTCTAAAAAAGTATTCAGTGCTGCACAAGTCTAAAAAAGTATTCAGTGCTGCACAAGTCTAATAAAGTATTCCGTGCTGCACAAGTCTAAAAAAGTATTCCGTGCTGCACAAGTCTAAATAAAACAGTATCAAATCTTCATATTAATCTTCATGCTCTTCATGTAAGTTGTCCTCTATCTTGTAAAAAAAATGAATTATTAGCTAAGCGAGGTAAGTTTCCTTGTTACGTACCTAACCAAAGTCCGGCAATGCCACACAGATACCCCCAAGGTAAAGAGGAAAAGGTTGACCAATGTTCTACTTTGGTAAAATATAGAATAATTGGTGTGCATGAAATGAAGATTAGATTGAAGACGCCCATTGTTGAAAAAAAATGAGCCGCTTCGCCAAAATTTGCAGTCCCAAGAAACATCTTAAATAAAACCTGTAGGTAGAAAAACAAAATAGAAATCATTAATATCCATATAAAGGAAATAATTACAGAACAGTTTTTTACATTAAGGAAAGTAATACTGGTTAGGATAATAGCAAGAGAATGAAAAACTATACTGAGCCAATGAACGCAATGCAAAAAATCAATAATAAAATGCTGTATTGTGCTAGGGAATTTTATTATTGCACTATCGCTTGCAAAGAATTATGGGATTGATTTAAATCTTCTGCTGGTTTTCAGGAGATAAGGATTGTCAGTGTCATGTGTGCTATTAAAGGGGCAGGAACCCAATATGATTCACATAGAGCATACAATTAATTTTTATTTTGTTTTTTAAATAAACTTTATTATGAGCACGATTTTAAACACCTTTTTAATTTACTTCTGTAACCACATTTGCTTTATTTTCTTGGTATCCTTTGTTGGAGGAGCAGCAATGCACTCCTGGAAGCAATATGAATACATCACGTGACAAGAGGCATATATCTGCAGCCACCAATCAGCAGCTAGCTCCCAGTAGGGCTTTGCCGCTCCTGAGCCTAGTTAGTTATTCTTGCAACAAAGGATGGGAAGTGAGGGAGATAGGTTCCAGGCCCCTCTCAAAATTGTCATAAGTAACACCTAATACATTATTTTTAAAGCTTTGAAATGAAGACTTTACATGCTAAACAGCATTATAAACCTAATAAAATAATCACACAACACAGAATATATAAACTAAGTTAAATGAACAAAAACATTTGCTAATCAGCATTATAAACCTAATAAAATAATCACACAACACAGACTTCACTTGCATTTTTCTGCACAGTTCTTTCTATGCATTCCAATCTGGACTGATTTATAGACAGGAAGATCTTGTTCCTTTGAAATCTGCTTGATAGCTCAGGTCTGGTTAAACTGATTAATTTCAGCTTGCTTGGCTTTGCTGCAACACAAGCGGACAGCTCCACCTACTGGCTATTTTAATAAATGCACTGCTTCTCAATGCTTTTCAATAGCAGTCACATGACTGGAAAAAAAGGTTGTTATTCTGAAACTGTGTAAATTGAAACGTTGTAAAAAGAGGGCCACCTGTATAAAAAACAGAATTTATGTTTACCTGATAAATTACTTTCTCCAACGGTGTGTCCGGTCCACGGCGTCATCCTTACTTGTGGGATATTCTCTTCCCCAACAGGAAATGGCAAAGAGCCCAGCAAAGCTGGTCACATGATCCCTCCTAGGCTCCGCCTTCCCCAGTCATTCGACCGACGTAAAGGAGGAATATTTGCATAGGAGAAATCATATGATACCGTGGTGACTGTAGTTAAAGAAAATAAATTATCAGACCTGATTAAAAAACCAGGGCGGGCCGTGGACCGGACACACCGTTGGAGAAAGTAATTTATCAGGTAAACATAAATTCTGTTTTCTCCAACATAGGTGTGTCCGGTCCACGGCGTCATCCTTACTTGTGGGAACCAATACCAAAGCTTTAGGACACGGATGAAGGGAGGGAGCAAATCAGGTCACCTAGATGGAAGGCACCACGGCTTGCAAAACCTTTCTCCCAAAAATAGCCTCAGAAGAAGCAAAAGTATCAAATTTGTAAAATTTAGTAAAAGTGTGCAGTGAAGACCAAGTCGCTGCCTTACATATCTGATCAACAGAAGCCTCGTTCTTGAAGGCCCATGTGGAAGCCACAGCCCTAGTGGAATGAGCTGTGATTCTTTCAGGAGGCTGCCGTCCGGCAGTCTCGTAAGCCAATCTGATGATGCTTTTAAGCCAAAAAGAGAGAGAGGTAGAAGTTGCTTTTTGACCTCTCCTTTTACCAGAATAAACAACAAACAAGGAAGATGTTTGTCTAAAATCCTTTGTAGCATCTAAATAGAATTTTAGAGCACGAACTACATCCAAATTGTGCAACAAACGTTCCTTCTTTGAAACTGGATTCGGACACAAAGAAGGCACGACTATCTCCTGGTTAATGTTTTTGTTAGAAACAACTTTCGGAAGAAAACCAGGTTTAGTACGCAAAACCACCTTATCTGCATGGAACACCAGATAAGGAGGAGAACACTGCAGAGCAGATAACTCTGAAACTCTTCTAGCAGAAGAAATTGCAACCAAAAACAAAACTTTCCAAGATAATAACTTAATATCAACGGAATTTAAGGGTTCAAACGGAACCCCCTGAAGAACTGAAAGAACTAAATTGAGACTCCAAGGAGGAGTCAAAGGTTTGTAAACAGGCTTGATTCTAACCAGAGCCTGAACAAAGGCTTGAACATCTGGCACAGCTGCCAGCTTTTTGTGAAGTAATACAGACAAGGCAGAAATCTGTCCCTTCAAAGAACTTGCAGATAATCCTTTCTCCAAACCTTCTAGAAGAAAGGATAGAATCTTAGGAATTTTTATCTTGTCCCAAGGGAATCCTTTAGATTCACACCAACAGATATATTTTTTCCATATTTTGTGGTAGATTTTTCTAGTTACAGGCTTTCTGGCCTGAACAAGGGTATCAATGACAGAATCTGAGAACCCTCGCTTTGATAAGATCAAGCGTTCAATCTCCAAGCAGTCAGTTGGAGTGAGACTAGATTCGGATGTTCGAACGGACCTTGAACAAGAAGGTCTCGTCTCAAAGGTAGCTTCCATGGTGGAGCCGATGACATATTCACCAGGTCTGCATACCAAGTCCTGCGTGGCCACGCAGGAGCTATCAAGATCACCGATGCCCTCTCCTGATTGATCCTGGCTACCAGCCTGGGGATGAGAGGAAACGGCGGGAATACATAAGCTAGTTTGAAGGTCCAAGGTGCTACTAGTGCATCTACTAGAGTCGCCTTGGGATCCCTGGATCTGGACCCGTAGCAAGGAACCTTGAAGTTCTGACGAGAGGCCATCAGATCCATGTCTGGAATGCCCCACAAGTGAGTAATTTGGGCAAAGATTTCCGGATGGAGTTCCCACTCCCCCGGATGAAATGTCTGACGACTCAGAAAATCCGCTTCCCAATTTTCCACTCCTGGGATGTGGATTGCAGACAAGTGGCAGGAGTGAGTCTCCGCCCATTGAATGATTTTGGTCACTTCTTCCATCGCCAGGGAACTCCTTGTTCCCCCCTGATGGTTGATGTACGCAACAGTCGTCATGTTGTCTGATTGAAACCGTATGAATTTGGCCTTTGCTAGCTGAGGCCAAGCCTTGAGAGTATTGAATATCGCTCTCAGTTCCAGAATATTTATCGGGAGAAGAGATTCTTCCCGAGACCAAAGACCCTGAGCTTTCAGGGGTCCCCAGACCGCGCCCCAGCCCACCAGACTGGCGTCGGTCGTGACAATGACCCACTCTGGTCTGCGGAAGCTCATCCCCTGTGACAGGTTGTCCAGGGACAGCCACCAACGGAGTGAATCTCTGGTCCTCTGATCTACTTGTATCGTCGGAGACAAGTCTGTATAATCCCCATTCCACTGACTGAGCATGCACAGTTGTAATGGTCTTAGATGAATTCGCGCAAAAGGAACTATGTCCATTGCCGCTACCATCAAACCTATTACTTCCATGCACTGCGCTATGGAAGGAAGAGGAACAGAATGAAGTATTTGACAAGAGTTTCGAAGTTTTGATTTTCTGGCCTCTGTCAGAAAAATCCTCATTTCTAAGGAGTCTATTATTGTTCCCAAGAAGGGAACCCTTGTTGACGGAGATAGAGAACTTTTTTCTACGTTCACTTTCCACCCGTGAGATCTGAGAAAGGCCAGGACAATGTCCGTGTGAGCCTTTGCTTGTGGAAGGGACGACGCTTGAATCAGTATGTCGTCCAAGTAAGGTACTACTGCAATGCCCCTTGGTCTTAGCACCGCTAGAAGGGACCCTAGTACCTTTGTGAAAATTCTTGGAGCAGTGGCTAATCCGAACGGAAGTGCCACAAACTGGTAATGCTTGTCCAGAAATGCGAACCTTAGGAACCGATGATGTTCCTTGTGGATAGGAATATGTAGATACGCATCCTTTAAATCCACCGTGGTCATGAATTGACCTTCCTGGATGGAAGGAAGAATTGTTCGAATGGTTTCCATTTTGAACGATGGAACCTTGAGAAACTTGTTTAGGATCTTGAGATCTAAGATTGGTCTGAATGTTCCCTCTTTTTTGGGAACTACGAACAGATTGGAGTAGAACCCCATCCCTTGTTCTCCTAATGGAACAGGATGAATCACTCCCATTTTTAACAGGTCTTCTACACAATGTAAGAATGCCTGTTTTTTTATGTGGTCTGAAGACAATTGAGACCTGTGGAACCTCCCCCTTGGGGGAAGCCCCTTGAATTCCAGAAGATAACCTTGGGAGACTATTTCTAGCGCCCAAGGATCCAGAACATCTCTTGCCCAAGCCTGAGCGAAGAGAGAGAGTCTGCCCCCCACCAGATCCGGTCCCGGATCGGGGGCCAACATCTCATGCTGTCTTGGTAGCAGTGGCAGGTTTCTTGGCCTGCTTACCTTTGTTCCAGCCTTGCATTGGCCTCCAGGCTGGCTTGGCTTGAGAAGTATTACCCTCTTGCTTAGAGGACGTAGCACTTGCGGCTGGTCCGTTTCTGCGAAAGGGACGAAAATTAGGTTTATTTTTGGCCTTGAAAGACCTATCCTGAGGAAGGGCGTGGCCCTTGCCCCCAGTGATATCAGAAATAATCTCTTTCAAGTCAGGGCCAAACAGCGTTTTCCCCTTGAAAGGAATGTTAAGCAATTTGTTCTTGGAAGACGCATCCGCTGACCAAGATTTTAGCCAAAGCGCTCTGCGCGCCACAATAGCAAACCCAGAATTTTTCGCCGCTAATCTAGCCAATTGCAAAGTGGCGTCTAGGGTGAAAGAGTTAGCCAATTTGAGAGCATGAATTCTGTCCAAAATCTCCTCATAAGAAGAATCTTTATTGAGCGCCTTTTCTAGTTCATCGAACCAGAAACACGCTGCTGTAGTGACAGGAACAATGCATGAAATTGGTTGTAGAAGGTAACCTTGCTGAACAAACATCTTTTTAAGCAAACCCTCTAATTTTTTATCCATAGGATCTTTGAAAGCACAACTATCTTCTATGGGTATAGTGGTGCGTTTGTTTAGAGTAGAAACCGCCCCCTCGACCTTGGGGACTGTCTGCCATAAGTCCTTTCTGGGGTCGACCATAGGAAACAATTTCTTAAATATAGGGGGAGGGACGAAAGGTATACCGGGCCTTTCCCATTCTTTATTTACAATGTCCGCCACCCGCTTGGGTATAGGAAAAGCTTCGGGGGGCCCCGGGACCTCTAGGAACTTGTCCATTTTACATAATTTCTCTGGAATGACCAAATTCTCACAATCATCCAGAGTAGATAACACCTCTTTAAGCAGGGCGCGGAGATGTTCCAATTTAAATTTAAATGTAATCACATCAGGTTCAGCTTGTTGAGAAATTTTCCCTGAATCTGAAATTTCTCCCTCAGACAAAACCTCCCTGGCCCCCTCAGACTGGTGTAGGGGCACTTCAGAACCAATATCATCAGCGTCCTCATGCTCTTCAATATTTTCTAAAACAGAGCAGTCGCGCTTTCGCTGATAAGTGGGCATTTTGGCTAAAATGTTTTTGATAGAATTATCCATTACAGCCGTTAATTGTTGCATAGTAAGGAGTATTGGCGCACTAGATGTACTAGGGGCCTCCTGTGTGGGCAAGACTGGTGTAGACGAAGGAGGGGATGATGCAGTACCATGCTTACTCCCCTCACTTGAGGAATCATCTTGGGCATCATTTTCTCTAAATTTTGTGTCACATAAATCACATCTATTTAAATGAGAAGGAACCTTGGCTTCCCCACATACAGAACACAGTCTATCTGGTAGTTCAGACATGTTAAACAGGCATAAACTTGATAACAAAGTACAAAAAACGTTTTAAAATAAAACCGTTACTGTCACTTTAAATTTTAAACTGAACACACTTTATTACTGCAAATGTGAAAAAGTATGAAGGAATTGTTCAAAATTCACCAAAATTTCACCACAGTGTCTTAAAGCCTTAAAAGTATTGCACACCAAATTTGAAAGCTTTAACCCTTAAAATAACGGAACCGGAGCCGTTTTTATATTTAACCCCTTTACAGTCCCTGGTATCTGCTTTGCTGAGACCCAACCAAGCCCAAAGGGGAATACGATACCAAATGACGCCTTCAGAAAGTCTTTTCTATGTATCAGAGCTCCTCACACATGCATCTGCATGTCATGCTTCCCAAAAACAAGTGCGCAATAGAGGCGCGAAAATGAGGCTCTGCCTATGATTAGGGAAAGCCCCTAGAGGATAAGGTGTCCAATACAGTGCCTGCCGGTTATTTTACATAATTCCCAAGAATAAAATAATTCCTCAAAGCTATGAAGTATTAAAATATGCTTATATATCAATCGTTTTAGCCCAGAAAATGTCTACAGTCTTAAAAGCCCTTGTGAAGCCCTTTTTTTCTTTATGTAATAAAAATGGCTTACCGGATCCCATAGGGAAAATGACAGCTTCCAGCATTACATCGTCTTGTTAGAAATGTGTCATACCTCAAGCAGCAAAAGTCTGCTCACTGTTTCCCCCAACTGAAGTTAATTCCTCTCAACAGTCCTGTGTGGAAACAGCCATCGATTTTAGTAACGGTTGCTAAAATCATTTTCCTCTTACAAACAGAAATCTTCATCTCTTTTCTGTTTCAGAGTAAATAGTACATACCAGCACTATTTTAAAATAACAAACTCTTGATTGAATAATAAAAACTACAGTTAAACACCAAAAAACTCTAAGCCATCTCCGTGGAGATGTTGCCTGTACAATGGCAAAGAGAATGACTGGGGAAGGCGGAGCCTAGGAGGGATCATGTGACCAGCTTTGCTGGGCTCTTTGCCATTTCCTGTTGGGGAAGAGAATATCCCACAAGTAAGGATGACGCCGTGGACCGGACACACCTATGTTGGAGAAATGCTAATTATTCATTGTGTAAGTTAAATAGATTGAGTAAAAAGCCCCTGTATCTATTTTGTAACACTGTCTTCTAATATGTGCAAAACCAGGGTTACATTTGAAAACATTTTGGGTCACTCATTAATAAGAGAGAAAGTGTAGTCTGGGGTTTGTCAAGTCCTTTTAGCTGTTGAATTCGATAAATGAAAAATGTCCCCATAATAAAATGAAAATAAAAAAACAGTAAATTGGATGATTGCGATCACGTCGACACTAAATACAGTAAAACTGAATAAGTGACAAATTCATAATAAAAAGACAATGCAATTGCGCTTACTTTTAATTTAAATTGAGCAGTAGAATTTTTTTCTGGCAAATGTCATATTTGAAAGGGACACTCAAGTCAAAATTAAAGGGACACTGAACCCAATTTTTTTCTTTCTTGATTCAGATAGAGCATGGAATTTTAAGCAACTTTCTAATTTACTTCTATTAACAAATTTTCTTCATTCTGTAAGTTTAGATGCCGGACCATTTTTGGTGAACAACCTGGGTTGTTCTTGCTGATTGGTGGATAAATTCATCCACCAATAAAAAAGTGCTGTCCAGAAAATAAAGCTTAGATGCCTTCTTTTTCAAATAAACATACCAAGAGAATGAAGAAAAATTGATAATAGGAGTAAATTAGAAAGTTGCATTTGAAAAAATTTGGGTTCAGTGTCCCTTTAAGCTTTCAGGATTCAGATAGAGCAGCTAGGTAATTTTAAAAAAACTTTACAATTTACCTCCATTAACAAAATATGCACAGTCTTTTTATATTTATACTTGTTCAGTCACCAGCTCCTACTGAGCATGTGCAAGAAATCACAGAAAAACATATATGCATTTGTGATTGGCTGATGGCTGTCACATGATACAGGGGCAGTGGAAATAGACATAATTTGCCAGAAAAAAAATCTACTACTCATATGAAGCTCAGACTAAGTGCTATCACATTGTCTTTTTTTTAAAAAGTTTTTTATTTAAATGAAATGCGAAAGACATTACAATTATTATTGAAACATTTCGAGAATTGAATTATTACAGAGATAACAAACCGCTTCTGTACATAAAAGCAATGATACAAATTTACTTTGTCTTAAGATTTACCTGCGGGGTAAGTGGCCTCGCAAGGGTAATTGGAGTCGTAATCTATAAATCGTCAAATAGGTGTGGCAAAAAACGCCTAGTCTAGTATGTAATATTAGCGCTAGTAGTACCGAAGTAGTTCGGTTGTTGACTAGTAACATAGGAAAAGGAATCTAAGGGTCACCTAGCAGAGCTCACCACGACGCGGCGAGGTCTACTACTTTTTCTATACATCCTTATTTTCCATTATCAAGCTGAAGCGCTCCCATTGGGGAGGGGGGGTTAGGGCTCCTGTACGAAAATAAACCTAATAATCGGATGGGGAGAGGGAAAAGGGGGTTCATCTTAGGACAGTGAAAAGGAGAAGGGGGGAGGAGAGGGGGGGAGAAAAGTGTCTAAATCTTTTGGGCTGCCTTTGCCCTCCCTGATTAAGTTACCTCGGGGGATTTACAGATTGGGAGTTGTTTCGCTGTAAGTAGGTATCCCAAGGCTCCCAAATAAGGCTGAAAATGTCTGATTGACGTCTTACTCTGTAAACGAAATCTTCCATGGACTTCACATAGTTTAGATATTCGACTACACGTTGCCACCTGGGGGGGTGTACCCTCTTCCAGTTCCTAGCAATTGTCATTTTGACTGAGGTGAGCATGTATATTAAGAGAGATCTCTGATGCGAAGGTATTTTCTCTAAATTTAGGTGGAGGAGAGCAAGTGCAGGGTCACAAATCTTAGGGAGAGCCATTGCTCTACATGCCTCTCGGAGCTTGCTCCAGAGTGGCTTAAGTCTAGGGCAGGACCACCATATATGTAGTGGGGTACCCAGGCCACCACAGTCCCTCCAGCAGGAGGGAGAGTGGGTAGGGTAGAGAGTTTGAAGCTTGGTCAGGACCAGGTGCCATCTAGTGAGCATTTTAAAGTAAAGCTCATACATTGTTGTGCAGTGTAACACCGCTTTGGTATTATTGATAGCCACTGTCCATTTCTGGGGAGTGAACAACATTTTTAAGTCTGTCTCCCAGGAGAGTAGATGTCTCGTTTTAATTAGCACAGGAGATACTATGAGGCACCTATAGTGCGCTGTAAGGGGCTTATAGGTTTGGAGTCCCATTTTCCATCTCAGCTCCCAGGCCGTGGGGGCCCGAGGAGAGTCTCCAAGTAGCCCCCACGCCCTCAGAAAGGAGCGTAGTCTCACAAATTCAAATACCAGGTGCCGCGGGATCTCATACCGAGCTATCATCTCGTCTTGAGTTAGAAGGCGCTCATTGGCATAGAAGTCTCCAACCATCTTTATTTCTAGCTGCTTCCATAAATTCAATCTGAAGTTAGGGAGGGTCTGAAGCAGAGGAATAATTGGCTGGATGGGAGAGGGGTGAGGGGCGATTTGGGTACTGTGACGAAACCTATACCAAAGCAGCTGACACCCTCTGACTATATGGTTAGAAATGGTATATGCGGAGGAAAGATGGGGGGGGAGCCATAATAGGTCAGACAGGTCCAGGTATGCCGGGAGAGAAGCCTGCTCAAGCTCCCTCCATCTCGCAGGCGGAAGATCTCTCCCCCACGCTGAAGCATGGGAAATCATTGCTGCTTCATAGTAATGCCTAACACTGGGTAGCCCCAATCCCCCTTGATCAAGGGGGGAGTACAAGATGGCTGCAGCAACTCTGGGCCGCTTGCTATTCCAAACATACGAGTTGAAGAGAGCTTGGAAGTCCTTCAGAAGCTTTTCCGGGACTGAAAGAGGGATACATCTCATGACATATGTCAATTTAGGTAACAGCATCATTTTCAAGGCTGCAATTCTTCCCATCCAGGATAATTCATCATATCTTTTAGATCTTAATGATTTGGCAATTTCTTTCAACAAAGTTTGATAGTTCTCACGGAGTACTACATCCCTGTCATGGGATAGAAAGACCCCAAGATGGCGGATTCCCTTGCTTGACCATTTAAATGAATATTGCTTCTGTAAGGCACGCTGCACAGAGTGATCAAGGTGTATCATGTATGCCTCCATTTTGGAGACATTAATTTTGTAATTGGAGAGCTTGCTAAATACGTCTATTAAAGCCAGCAAGGGTGGGAGCGAATGTGTCGGCTCTGTAATGAAGAGGGTAAGGTCATCCGCGAACAACGCCACCTTTTGCATCGAGTCATGTAGTAGTAGGCCCTGAATCCGAGTATCGCTTCTAATTGCCTCAGCCAGGGGTTCCATCACCATCGCAAAGAGGAGCGGCGACAGGGGGCAACCCTGCCGTGTTCCATTCCGGATATGTATCTTGGGGGAGCTAAAGCCGAGTCCCCGAACTACTGCTGTGGGAAGGACGTATAGCGCCTCAATTGCTTTACGAAAGGAGTGTGGGATCCCAAATATTTTTAAGGTCTCAAACATATATTCCCATCTCACCCTGTCAAACGCCTTTTCGGCATCTAGGGACAGGGTGAGAAGGGGTAGGCCCATATCGTAGGTTACCGAGAGGACATTCAGCAGCCTGCGGGTATTGTCGGTACCTTGTCTGCCTTGAACGAACCCAACTTGGTCAAGGTGGATTATAGAGGGCAAATGTTTTCCCAACCTGGTCGCGAGGACCTTAGAATATATCTTTATATCAACATTGATAAGGGATATGGGTCTATAGGTCCCACACTCCATTGGATCTTTGCCTTCTTTAGGGATAGTCAAGATGTTGGCCTCTAAAAATTCCTGGAGGGTCTTACCTTCCTCAGCCATTCCACTGAACAGCCGAAGAAGCAAAGGGGAAAGCAGTGAGGTGAAAGACCGATAAAATAATGCTGTAAACCCATCTGGGCCAGGGGCCTTGTGGGGTTTGAGAGACAGGATGGCTGCTTTTATTTCTTCAAGAGTGAAAGGTTTCTCTAGATCTTCAATAGAGTCTTCACTCAGTGTCAGCAATTTTAGATTTGTTAGAAAGTGTCTCAACTCCTCTCTACTCGGTGGCAGTTCACCAGATCCACCCTCTAAATCATAGAGGGTAGCATAGTACTCTGAAAAAGCGGTGCCAATTTCCTTGGGGGAACGGACTATACCTCGAGCCGACTTAATAGCCGGGATCCTGCTGTTGGCCACTCGGTTTCTAAGCTTGCGGGCTAGAAGCCTGTCAGCCTTGTTTACTTTACTATAATAGATCTGCTTTAATTTAAACAGGTTAGCTTGGACCTTTAGTAGTTCCCGCTTATGGATTTCAGATCTTATAAGTCCTACTTGTGTGGCAAGAGCAGGATCAGGAGTTTTTTTATTAGCCATTTCGAGAGGTCTCAAATCAGCATACAGTTTTGCTAATGGGACCTGTTGGGTTGCCTTCCACTGGGCCTTTTTTTTATGAAATGGCCTCTTAAGTAGGCTTTAAGCGCAGCCCAAACAATTTCGAGTTTAATGTCGCCCGTGTCGTTAAATTTCAGAAAGTCAGAAATCAACTTAGTCAATTGCGGAATCTCAGGTTCCACCAGGCACTGGTCAGGAAGCCTCCAAGGTGGTCTACAATTTGGGGGTTGTAAAATTGAAAGTTGAACACTGACTAAGTCATGGTCTGACCATAGACAGGGCTTAATTTTTGGGGCAATAAAGTTATCTAGTGTCCATGAGTCGCACAAGATGTAATCGATCCGCGAGTATGAATTGTGGGGTATCGAATGATGCGTATAATCTAGTTCAGTGGGGGCTAAGCATCTCCAGACATCAAACAGCCCAAACTGAAACATGAGTCTACGAAAAGCCTGAGATTGGGAAGCTAAATTCTGGTCTATCGGATGATCTTTGGACATTTTTTTATCTAGCATCGGGTCCCAAACCAAGTTCAAATCTCCCCCTAAAAGGACATGTCCTCTTTTAATGAGGTCTAGCTTATTGAGAAATTTTCGGAGAAAGGGGATCTGTCCAGAATTCGGGGTGTAAATTGAGGCCAGCGTGCAGAGGACTCCATTAAGGGTGCAAATCAGAAAAAGAAATCTACCTTCTGGGTCTCGGTCAATATGTTCTATCTTACAGCAAACATCTCGGTGGATCATTATTGCCACTCCTCTTTTTTTTTTCGTGAAGGAGGCAGTTTCACATACGGGATATAAGGGAGAACTTCTAGGTAGCGTAGAATCCCTCTCCCAGTGTGTCTCTTGTAAGAATACTAGATGCAATCTATGTGTGGCTAAGTACCTATATAACAGGCTCCGTTTAGTTGGGGAGTTAAGTCCCTGTACATTCAGGGTGGCCACTGATACAGGAGCCATGGTAGCGGGGGATTCTTCCTACTTAGCAGAGCAGTTCTGCGGGAGGGGGGGGGAGGACAAGAGGGGAACGGTTATAAGGGGAGGGGGGCTATTAGGAGCACTTCAGCTAGGTAGCAAAAACTTACTATAGTGGGGACTAGCTAGCGCATACCAATGTGTGTATGAAACACTATCACAATGAGTGATCTCTCAATTGTACGTAAGAGAACACAACTATTTTGGTGTGGGGGGGGGGAGAGGCCGGCAATCATTGCCTAGCCCCAGTCGGCTATTCTAAATTATGCTATAGATTATCTCTCCTAACAAGAGTCCTAAGGTGCAATGTAGGATCAGCTTTTGGTATGTGTTTAGTCCTAGGGCAATACGTAAGCGTGCAAGGTAGTGTTCTTCCTACAAGTTTAATGTCACAGGTTAAGAGAAAACTACATGTCGTGGTCTATAATTAGTCATTTCTGTCTCTGATCTCCAGGGGGCCTCCTAGCATTCCCTCAAATTAAATTGTCACACAGGAAAGACATTGCATAGGGTAAATTGTAAGTCTGCTAACAGTTGTATTATTAAAGAGGTAAACAACAAAAACATAGAGAGCAACAACATCAGAACCCATAACAGTGTATAACAGTGATCCCCTAGCTAAAAAGTCTAAGTTGGGGGCAGCATTAGCGACATCCCAAGGGGAAAACATTAATAATAATGAAGGGGAAAGTGCTCTTCTTACATGACTAGTGCAAGAGGATGATAGCAAAGTGCAAAGTTTAATCCACAATCAAACATTCCTATCCGTGCTCTCTGGGGGCCCTCTAGAGGTCTCCTAAGTTAGGTTGCTAGCTCTGAAATGTTTTGAACAATTAAACCTGTAGGTCTGTCAGGATTTGCATAAGCAGTATAACAATGTAACAAGGAACAGAAAAGCAAGTAGCGACAATAACAAAAATAATAACAAAGCACTATGATGGTTACCACGTTAAGTAGTCTGGTTGGATAATTACATTAACATCATCTCTAAGGGCCACAGACTAGGGGGTGGTTAGTTAACAGCATATCTACAGGTGAACAGGGTCTTAATTGCCTGGGGCGGCTTAGATATGATCATCCAATGACTGGAGAAAAGGAGGAGGGGGCTTGGATATACAAAACTGTAGAATAAAAGACCCTAGTTATTGATGAATACACGAAGAGACAAGAGGGGAGAAAAAGAGAGACAAGGGGAAGGAGTTTTAGGAGAGGGAGAATAGGAGGCAAAAGGAGAGAGAGAACAAAGGCGGAGAAACAACCATCATAAACATAGCAACTTTATCTTTAGTATTATATTCATCTCACCAATCTTCATGTACCCTTGGTACACAGGAATCAGTCACTTTAGTGGATCCTAGTCTCTTGATCAAAAAGTCCTTAGATCAAAAGTCCAATCTATGGAGAGATAACAAGTTGCAGATCAGTCTATTCTCTAGCTGCTGACTTCTCTTAAGATAGGGTCTCGGTCTCTAGATGTTGAAGCTGTCCTCTGACGGCTTCTAGGTCTCTGTGGGAGGGGACCCCAGTCAGGGGCTGAAGCTCTCAGGCCTCTCCCAGGCACAATCGCCTGGGGGGGCACCGGTGGATCTTGTGGTAGTAGTCCCCATCTATGGAGCAATTCCTTTGCTTGCTGTGGAGAAGAAGCTGCAAATTGTTGACCTTCTTTGTTGATGTAGAGCTTAACAGGGAAGCCCCACCTGTATTTTATAGCTTTATCCCTCAGAATGTTTGTGTAGGGTTGGTAGTGTCTTCTTAGTTGGAGGGTGTGAGGAGAGAGATCCTGAAATATTTGGATAGCAGCGTATTGGTCTGGGAGTGGCCCGTCGCCAGCTAAGGTCTTGAGTAGCTTCTCCCGGAAAGTATAGTATTGAAGCCGGGCAATGACATCTCTAGGCTTGTCCCCCTCGGCCATCCGTGGCCTCAGGGCTCTATGAGCTCTATCAATCAGCATCTCTTTCTCCATTTCTGTACCAAGGACAGCAATAAACAAATCCTTCAGGAACTTTTCCAACTCTTGTGGAGGTACTGACTCAGGGATGCCTTTAACTCTAATGTTATTTCGTTGAGTCCTGTCTTCGAGGTCTGCCAGTTTAAGCTCCAGGTCAGTGATCTGCTCTGCAAGACTCTGTGAGTAGTCCAACAAATTGGAATGATCGATCCTCAGGTCTTCCTGTTTACGCTCTAACGCGTCTGTTCTTTCTCCTATTAAAGCTATGTCTCTCTTCAGATCGGCGTGGCCCTTGTCAAACTTCTTAGACAGGGAGTCATGGTGAGAGGCCAGGAGTGACCTGATAGAGTCCATCATATTGTTATCAGTAGATGCTTCCTTATGCTGGAGACGGCCTGTAGCTTGGGTTAGTGTTGTTCCAATGTGCGCATCATTAAGGCTACTTGTGTCTGAAGCTTCATCCTCCGAGGCTGACTGTCGCCTGGAGGCAGGCTGTCCAAAGTGATCTACTACCGTCCTTTTAGGTGCGTTATGAGGCTTTTGCTTTCTCTTAAAGGATTGAGGCATCATGAGTATCTGTAGGACTAGCAAAGTGAAGTGCGTTAGATCAAGAGTATAAAATATAGCACTATAAAGGACGTTTTCGTGGAGCCGACTGGGGCTATGGCATTAATGGAGTTAATACATCTTCATCTCAATCCACAGCTACAGTCCATAAATTGAGCCAGGTCGAGTAGGAGATTGGGTCTTTTAATTTATTGGAGGCTGTTAGGGCTGCTGCGTAAGTCCCAAATGTCAAGTCCCTCCTCAGGGGAGTTGTCCCCTTAGGACAATGTGGGATCAGGTATGGGGGTATGACCCGCAGGCAGTAAGGGCCGGCGGGAAAGGGTGAGGAGGGACTGATAGAGTAGAAAGAGGCGTAATGCAGTGCCTAAATCTTCAGCCTGCTTTCAGAGCGGTGCTTCTAAGCAGTACACGGTTTTCTGAGTCTTATCCTTTAATAAATCCTTCAGTGCACCCAGGGTGATCAGTAGTGTTTGGGCCTAAATTCCTTGTGGGAAAGACAGGTAACGTTTGCGGAACAGTCCCCAAAAGTGGGCATGGGCCAACTACTGGTATCTCAACTTAAGAAGGGTCCAGGGCTCAGATATGTTGTAACGTGGTTAAAACTGCAGCTTTGGAAGCAAAGTTATACTGCATGTATATTGCTGGGGTGGAAGGGGTAGGCCTGAACATACAGCTCCTATATCAGTATTTAACTGCTTCTCAGCAAGGTTCTCCTAGCTTCAGTTATCTCAGGTGGTGGTGTGATTGCAGTTGCCCTGCCGTTGGTATACTAAGCTATACTCTAAGTTTGGGTTTTAAATTAAGGGTAGGCACTGTGCTGCCGTTTTCCAGGTGCCTCTGACAGGTATAGGGATTGTATACTCTTTACATGTACCTGTTTTTTTGTTTTTTTTTCCGTTATTTGTCTCTCTCAATATAATGTGTAGACAGTAAGGCTCTGTATAGTGCGTGAATTATTGCAGGCTTTTTCTCGTGTTTACCCCCTCCTCTTTCACCCCTTTCCTTCCTCTTCCCCCCCTCTTCTTATGCAAGGGCCGTACAGGCCACGTGGGCGTGTGCCCGGTATGTGCCAGGAACCTCTATCAGACCTCTGGTGGTTAGATGGCTAGCGGGTTAATAGGGGTCAAAGAGGATAAAAAAAAAGGAGAGCTCACCCGCTGTGCACTAACTGTGCGAGTACTGCAGCTTCCGGTCGTGCTTCCAAAAGGCTCCGCGATAACAGAGTAAGGAGGCCCAAGTATGGCGGACTTTCACGCCAAGAGACTCCCGACGCTTCTTCTGGCCACTGCAATCTCCCCTGGAAGGTGAGGCGGGTCTGATTACTGCAGGCTGGTGGGTCAAATGGGTCTCCAAGTTGCGGCGTTTTACTGGTGCCTGATATACCGCTATGGCTGGGTCTCTGTGTTGCGGCTATTCTGTACCGATGTGCCGCTGGAGGTGTCTGTTTGCTATTCCGGAGCGGAGCCCCGACCCTCCGGATAGCAACACAGATGCTGTGGTTGTTGTTGAGTTGTCTACCCCAGCCCTGGAGTGTTGCGGTCTGGCTTATTCGTTCCGGTTGCGGCTGCCGGATGGCGTCGTGGGGTCTATGTCTCCTAAATAAATTCTGGTACTCTCAGGCTGTTAGTGGAAAATTCCACTTCTACGATCTCTCCCTTGCTTTTAGTTGGATATTCTGGTAGGTAGGGGTTAATATAGCATCAGCTAAGGCAAAATTAGTTGGTTTTTTAGTGGAGATTGTGAGGAGCTCCCATAAGAAGCGTCTCACCAGCTTGACGGTTAGCTCCGCCCCCCCACATTGTCTTTTTATTAAGCATTTGCTGATTATGTAAATCTACTGTATTTACTGGTCCATTAATACAATGCTCCCTCTCCCTGTATCATGTGACAACCATTAGCCAATCACAGAACGCATATACGTATATACTATGAACTCTTGCACATGCTCAGAAGGAGCTGAAGCCTCAGAAAGTGTAAATATATAAAGATTGTGCATGTTTTTATAATGAAAGAATACTGGAATGTTTTTTTTTTAATTCTGCTTTATCCGAGTTATGCAACTTTAATTTTGTCTTTAGGGGCTTTTTTACTTGCTGATTGTGGCCAATGAGCATTGTATGTTGCTTAATGATCCAGATATACCACCTTGGATTCCCTACCTGATCTGCCGACTGCCGTGAGAAGTGGGCGTGGCCGAGCGTGTGCGGGGGCATGGTCGAGCATGAATGGGTGTGGCCTAGCGTGAAGCCCCATGAAAGGGGCGTGGCCTAGCGTGAAAGGCCGTGGAGAGAGCTCAAACAGCTCAAAAGAGTGGAGAGGGGGGAGAGAGAGATCAAGAGGGGAGAAAGAGACAGGGGAGAGAGAGAGAGAGAGAGAGAGGGGAGAGAGAGAGAGAGAGGAGAGAGAAAGAGGGGAGATGTGGAGAGAAAGAGGGGAGAGAGAGAGGGGGGAGATAGAAAGGGGAGAGACAGAGGGGGGAGAGAGAGAGAGAGAGAGGGGAGAGAGAGAGGGGAGATGTGGGGAGAGAGAGAGAGGAGAGAGAGAGGGAAGAGGGGGGGAGAGAGGAGAGAGAGAGAGGAGAGAGAGAGAGGAGAGAGAGAGAGGAGAGAGAGAGAGGAGAGAGAGAGAAAGAGGAGAGAGAGAGAGAGAAAGAGGAGAGAGAGAGAGAGAAAGAGGAGAGAGAGAGAGAGAAAGAGGAGAGAGAGAGAGAGAAAGAGGAGAGAGAGAGAGAGAAAGAGGAGAGAGAGAGAGAGAAAGAGAGAGAGAAAGAGGAGAGAGAGAGAGAAAGAGGAGAGAGAGGAGAGAGAGAGAGAAAGAGGAGAGAGAGGAGAGAGAGGAGAGAGAGGAGAGAGAGGAGAGAGAGGAGAGAGAGGAGAGAGAGGAGAGAGAGGAGAGAGAGGAGAGAGAGGAGAGAGAGGAGAGAGAGGAGAGAGGGAGAGAGAGGAGAGAGAGAGAGAGAGAGAGAGAGAGAGGAGAGAGAGAGAGAGAGAGAGGAGAGAGAGAGAGAGAGAGAAAGAGAGAGAGGGGGAAAGAGAGGGGAGATGGAGAGAGAGGGGAGATAGAGAGAGAGGGGAGATAGAGAGAGAGGGGAGATAGAGAGGGAAAGAGAGAGCGCAAAAAAGGGGGGGAGAGAGAGAGTGCAAAAGAGAGGGGGAAGAGAGAGCGCAAAAGAGAGAGACCTCAAAAGAGAGGGGGGAGAGAGAGAGCAAAAGAGAGGGGGGAGAGAGAGAGAGCAAAAGAGAGTGGGAGGGAGAGAACACAAGGGGTGGGACCACTGTACTGCAAAAAATGGCCCGTATGAACAGGTTTTAGGACTAGTTATAATATAAAGGGATTAGATACCTGTAGTAACAAACCTTTTAATTATACTTTTATTATTCTTATTATTATGATGATGTATTTGTAAAGCTCCAAGCATAACATATATAACAGCTATAACATAGGTAAAACATAACATATATAACAGCTATAACATAGGTAAAACATAACATATATAACAGCTATAACATAGGTAAAATATGTAAACATAACATATATAACAGCTATAACATAGGTAATATATGTAAAGATAACATATATAACAGCTATAACATAGGTAAAATATGTAAAGATAACATATATAACAGCTATAACATAGGTAAAATATGTAAAGATAACATATATAACAGCTATAACATAGGTAAAATATGTAAACATATATAACAGCTATAACATAGGTAAAATATGTAAAGATAACATATATAACAGCTATAACATAGGTAAAATATGTAAACATATATAACAGCTATAACATAGGTAAAATATGTAAAGATAACATATATAACAGCTATAACATAGGTAAAATATGTAAACATATATAACAGCTATAACATAGGTAAAATATGTAAACATAACATATATAACAGCTATAACATAGGTAAAATATGTAAACATATATAACAGCTATAACATAGGTAAAATATGTAAACATATATAACAGCTATAACATAGGTAAAATATGTAAAGATAACATATATAACAGCTATAACATAGGTAAAATATGTAAACATAACATATATAACAGCTATAACATAGGTAAAATATGTAAACATAACATATATAACAGCTATAACATAGGTAAAATATGTAAACAAAACATATATAACAGCTATAACATAGGTAAAATCTGTAAACATAACATATATATAACAGCTATAACATAGGTAAAATATGTAAAGATAACATATATAACAGCTAAAACATAGGTAAAATATGTAAACATAACATATATAACAGCTATAACATAGGTAAAATCTGTAAACATAACATATATATAACAGCAATAACATAGGTAAAATATGTAAAGATAACATATATAACAGCTATAACATAGGTAAAATATGTAAACATAACATATATAACAGCTATAACATAGGTAAAATATGTAAAGATAACATATATAACAGCTATAACATAGGTAAAATCTGTAAAGATAACATATATAACAGCTATAACATAGGTAAAATATGTAAACATAACATATATAACAGCTATAACATAGGTAAAATCTGTAAACATAACATATATAACAGCTATAACATAGGTAAAATATGTAAAGATAACATATATAACAGCTATAACATAGGTAAAATCTGTAAACATAACATATATAACAGCCATAAAATAGGTAAAATCTGTAAAGATAACATATATAACAGCTATAACATAGGTAAAATATGTAAAGATAACAGCTATAACATAGGTAAAATATGTAAAGATAACATATATAACAGCTATAACATAGGTAAAATATGTAAACATATATAACAGCTATAACATAGGTAAAATATGTAAACATAGCATATATAACAGCTATAACATAGGTAAAATATGTAAACATATATAACAGCTATGACATAGGTAAAATATGTAACGATAACATATATAACAGCTATAACATAGGTAAAATATGTAACGATAACATATATAACAGCTATAACATAGGTAAAATATGTAAACAAAACATATATAACAGCTATAACATAGGTAAAATATGTAAACAAAACATATATAACAGCTATAACATAGGTAAAATATGTAAAGATAACATATATAACAGCTATAACATAGGTAAAATATGTAAAAATAACATATATAACAGCTATGACATAGGTAAAGATAACATATATAACAGCTATAACATAGGTAAACATAACATATATAACAGCTATAACATAGGTAAACATAACATATATAACAGCTATAACATAGGTAAACATAACATATATAACAGCTATAACATAGGTAAACATAACATATATAACAGCTATAACATAGGTAAACATAACATATATAACAGCTATAACATAGGTAAAATATGTAAACATAACATATAACAGCTATAACATAGGTAAAATATGTAAAGATAACATATATAACAGCTATAACATAGGTAAAATATGTAAACAAAACATATATAACAGCTATAACATAGGTAAAATATGTAAAGATAACATATATAACAGCTATAACATAGGTAAAATATGTAAAAATAACATATATAACAGCTATGACATAGGTAAAGATAACATACATAACAGCTATAACATAGGTAAAATACGTAAAGATAACATATATAACAGCTATAAAATAGGTAAAATATTTAATGATAACATATGTAACAAATATAACATAGGTAAAATAGATAAACATAACATATATAACAGCTATAACATAGGTAAAATATGTAAAGATAACATATATAACAGCTATAACATAGGTAAAATATGTAAACATAACATATATAACAGCTATAACATAGGTAATATATGTAAACATAACATATATAACAGCTATAACATAGGTAATATATGTAAACATAACATATATAACAGCTATAATAGAGGTAAAATATGTAAACATAACATATATAACAGCTATAACATAGGTAAAATATTTAATGATAACATATGTAACAGCTATAACATAGGTAAAATAGATAAACATAACATATAACAGCTATAACATAGGTAAAATATGTAAAGATAACATATATAACAGCTATAACATAGGTAAAATATGTAAACATAACATATATAACAGCTATAACATAGGTAAAATATGTAAACATAACATATATAACAGCTATAACATAGGTAAAATATGTAAACATAACATATATAACAGCTATAACATAGGTAAGATATGTAAACATAACATATATAACAGCTTTAACATAGGTAAAATATGTAAAGATAACATATATAACAGCTATAACATAGGTAAAATATGTAAAGATAACATATATAACAGCTATAACATAGGTAAAATATGTAAACATAACATATATAACAGCTATAACATAGGTAAGATATGTAAAGATAACATATATAACAGCTATAACATAGGTAAAATATGTAAACATATATAACAGCTATAACATAGGTAAAATATGTAAACATAGCATATATAACAGCTATAACATAGGTAAAATATGTAAACATATATAACAGCTATGACATAGGTAAAATATGTAAAGATAACATATATAACAGCTATAACATAGGTAAAATATGTAAAGATAACATATATAACAGCTATAACATAGGTAAAATATGTAAAGATAACATATATAACAGCTATAACATAGGTAAAATATGTAAACATAACATATATAACAGCTATAACATAGGTAAGATATGTAAACATAACATATATAACAGCTTTAACATAGGTAAAATATGTAAAGATAACATATATAACAGCTATAACATAGGTAAAATATGTAAAGATAACATATATAACAGCTATAACATAGGTAAAATATGTAAACATAACATATATAACAGCTATAACATAGGTAAGATATGTAAAGATAACATATATAACAGCTATAACATAGGTAAAATATGTAAACATATATAACAGCTATAACATAGGTAAAATATGTAAACATAGCATATATAACAGCTATAACATAGGTAAAATATGTAAACATATATAACAGCTATGACATAGGTAAAATATGTAAAGATAACATATATAACAGCTATAACATAGGTAAAATATGTAACGATAACATATATAACAGCTATAACATAGGTAAAATATGTAAACAAAACATATATAACAGCTATAACATAGGTAAAATATGTAAACAAAACATATATAACAGCTATAACATAGGTAAAATATGTAAAGATAACATATATAACAGCTATAACATAGGTAAAATATGTAAAAATAACATATATAACAGCTATGACATAGGTAAAGATAACATATATAACAGCTATAACATAGGTAAACATAACATATATAACAGCTATAACATAGGTAAACATAACATATATAACAGCTATAACATAGGTAAAGATAACATATATAACAGCTATAACATAGGTAAAATATGTAAAGATAACATATATAACAGCTATAACATAGGTAAATATGTAAAGATAATATATAACAGCTATAACATAGGTAAAATATGTAAAGATAACATATATAACAGCTATAACATAGGTAAAATATGTAAACATAACATATAACAGCTATAACATAGGTAAAATATGTAAAGATAACATATATAACAGCTATAACATAGGTAAAATATGTAAAAATAACATATATAACAGCTATGACATAGGTAAAGATAACATACATAACAGCTATAACATAGGTAAAATACGTAAAGATAACATATATAACAGCTATAAAATAGGTAAAATATTTAATGATAACATATGTAACAAATATAACATAGGTAAAATAGATAAACATAACATATATAACAGCTATAACATAGGTAAAATATGTAAAGATAACATATATAACAGCTATAACATAGGTAAAATATGTAAACATAACATATATAACAGCTATAACATAGGTAAAATATGTAAAGATAACATATATAACAGCTATAACATAGGTAAAATATGTAAAGATAACATATATAACAGCTATAACATAGGTAAAATATGTAAACATAACATATATAACAGCTATAACATAGGTAAGATATGTAAACATAACATATATAACAGCTTTAACATAGGTAAAATATGTAAAGATAACATATATAACAGCTATAACATAGGTAAAATATGTAAAGATAACATATATAACAGCTATAACATAGGTAAAATATGTAAACATAACATATATAACAGCTATAACATAGGTAAGATATGTAAAGATAACATATATAACAGCTATAACATAGGTAAAATATGTAAACATAACATATATAACAGCTATAACATAGGTAAAACATAACATATATAACAGCTATAACATAGGTAAAATATGTAAACATAACATATATAACAGCTATAACATAGGTAAAATATGTAAACATAACATATATAACAGCTATAACATAGGTAAAATATGTAAACATAACATATATAACAGCTATAACATAGGTAAACATAACATATATAACAGCTATAACATAGGTAAACATAACATATATAACAGCTATAACATAGGTAAACATAACATATATAACAGCTATAACATAGGTAAAATATGTAAACATAACATATATAACAGCTATAACATAGGTAAAATATGTAAACATAACATATATAACAGCTATAACATAGGTAAAATATGTAAACATAACATATATAACAGCTATAACATAGGTAAAATATGTAAACATAACATATATAACAGCTATAACATAGGTAAAATATGTAAACATAACATATATAACAGCTATAACATAGGTAAAATATGTAAACATAACATATATAACAGCTATAACATAGGTAAAATATGTAAACATAACATATATAACAGCTATAACATAGGTAACATATGTAAACATAACATATATAACAGCTATAACATAGGTAAACATAACATATATAACAGCTATAACATAGGTAAACATAACATATATAACAGCTATAACATAGGTAAACATAACATATATAACAGCTATAACATAGGTAAAATATGTAAACATAACATATATAACAGCTATAACATAGGTAAAATATGTAAAGATAACATATATAACAGCTATAACATAGGTAAAATATGTAAACATAACATATATAACAGCTATAACATAGGTAAAATATGTAAACATAACATATATAACAGCTATAACATAGGTAAAATATGTAAACATAACATATATAACAGCTATAACATAGGTAAACATAACATATATAACAGCTATAACATAGGTAAACATAACATATATATCAGCTATAACATAGGTAAACATAACATATATAACAGCTATAACATAGGTAAACATAACATATATAACAGCTATAACATAGGTAAAATATGTAAAGATAACATATATAACAGCTATAACATAGGTAAAATATGTAAAGATAACATATATAACAGCTATAACATAGGTAAAGATAACATATATAACAGATATAACATAGGTAAACATAACATATATAACAGCTATAACATAGGTAAAATATGTAAAGATAACATATATAACAGCTATAACATAGGTAAAGTATGTAAAGATAACATATATAACAGCTATAACATAGGTAAAATCTGTAAACATAACATATATAACAGCTATAACATAGGTAAACATAACATATATAACAGCTATAACATAGGTAAACATAACATATATAACAGCTATAACATAGGTAAAATATGTAAACATATATAACAGCTATAACATAGGTAAAATATGTAAACATATATAACAGCTATAACATAGGTAAAATATGTAAACATATATAACAGCTATAACATAGGTAAAGATAACATATATAACAGCTATAACATAGGTAAAATATGTAAAGATAACATATATAAGATCAAATAGATGGAGGGCCCTGCTAATAGCTGTACTGTGGTAAATCACCTTACATGAAGGTGCTAGGCTGTATTTTGTTCCCTTTTCCTGTAGTTTAATTCTAAAAATTGTGAGCTTTCCAGTACTTCTCAGAAGTGAGTTGAACTGCAGCCTCCAGATGTAAAACTGCTATATTCCCCACACTCTAATGACCCATTTATAGCTGTCCCTGATTGGCCCCAGCAGAAAAGAAAACCTAGGTTACAATATAGTGCCGCACACTGCTTTATGGATGATAAACATATTTTGTTTTCAATATTTAAACAACTAATATCTTAGTTTGGAAAACATAACTCTATCTAGCATGTATTTAGTATTTAAAGTCCCCTTTAATCCAAACGGAAATAACTTTCTTTCTGTTATACTGCTGGCCGCTGCTGCTTCATAATAATACATTATTAACACAATTCCTGAGTGTACGACACTAGACACTCCAGACTCATTTATCTAACTGCTAATGAAGTGACGTCCCACTGGGAGCTACACTTTAATATTTACTAAGCATATTTCACAGGAGATGTTTTATTCAGTCTCTGCTAATGATCTTTGCTAATTTGATACAATTATGTTTAGCTTGTAATCTCATTAACAGCACATGCTTTGTGGGGGCTTTTCTTTGGTTTTATTTATGTGAAGGGGGTAATTTAAAGAGGCATGGAGAGACTTTACAGGATTGTAAAAGTGTAAAATAAACATTTATAATTGGCGATGATGAAAGCGTCTTTATTTTGCCAGGTCGTGTATTGTAAATGTCACTTTTACGGATAAGATCTCAGCTACATGGAAAGTGTAAAAGTGACATTTATAATACACGACCTGGCAAAATAAACACACTTTCATCATCGCCAATTAAAAAATGGCACTTTTACACTTTCCATGTAATAAGCTGAAATCTCATCACTCGTGCATAATACGTATATACACATATTAACACAAAAATATATATGTATATGGTCATATACATATATATTTACTGGGAACATAGGCCTAGATTTAGAGTTGGGCGGTAGCCGTGAAAACCAGCGTTAGAGGCTCCTAACGCTGGTTTTGGGCTACCGCCGGTATTTAGAGTCAGTCAGGAAAGGGTCTAACGCTCACTTTCCAGCCGTGACTTTTCCATACCGCAGATCCCCTTACGTCATTTGCGTATCCTATCTTTTCAATGGGATCTTTCTAACGCCGGTATTTAGAGTCGTGGCTGAAGTGAGCGTTAGAAATCTAACGACAAGACTCCAGCCGCAGAAAAAAGTCAGTAGTTAAGAGCTTTCTGGGCTAACGCCGGTTTATAAAGCTCTTAACTACTGTGCTCTAAAGTACACTAACACCCATAAACTACCAATGTACCCCTAAACCGAGGCCCCCCCACATCGCCGCCACTCGATTAGATTTTTTTAACCCCTAATCTGCCGACCGCCACCTACGTTATACTTATGTACCCCTAATCTGCTGCCCCTAACACCGCCGACCCTTATATTATATTTATTAACCCCTAACCTGCCCCCCACAATGTCGCCGCCAGCTACCTACAATAATTAATCCCTAATCTGCGGACCGCAAAGCACCGCCACCTACGTTATCCTTATGTACCCCTAATCTGCTGCCCCTAACACCGCCGACCCCTATATTATATTTATTAACCCCTAATCTGCCCCCCTCAACGTCGCCTCCACCTGCCTACACTTATTAACCCCTAATCTGCCGAGCGGACCGCACCGCTACTATAATAAAGTTATTAACCCCTAATCCGCCTCACTCCCGCCTCAATAACCCTATAATAAATAGTATTAACCCCTAATCTGCCCTCCCTAACATCGCCGACACCTAACTTCAATTATTGACCCCTAATCTGCCGACCGAATCTCGCCGCTACTGTAATAAATGGATTAACCCCTAAAGCTAAATCTAACCCTAACACCCCCCTAAATTAAATATAATTTAAATCTAACGAAATAAATTAACTCTTATTAAATAAATTATTCCTATTTAAAGCTAAATACTTACCTGTAAAATAAACCCTAATATAGCTGCAATATAAATTATAATTATATTGTAGCTATTTTAGGATTAATATTTATTTTACAGGCAATTTTGTATTTATTTTAACCAGGTACAATAGCTATTAAATAGTTAAGAACTATTTAATAGCTAAAATAGTTAAAATAATTACAAAATCACCTGTAAAATAAATCCTAACCTAAGTTACAATTAAACCTAACACTACACTATCAATAAATTAATTAAATACAATATATACAAATAAATACAATTAAATTCCGATCAGCCAATAGAATGCGAGCTCAATCTGATTGGCTGATTGGATCAGCCAATCGGATTGAACTTGATTCTGATTGGCTGATTCCATCAGCTAATCAGAATATTCCTACCTTAATTCCGATTGGCTGATAGAATCCTATCAGCCAATCGGAATTCGAGGGACGCCATCTTGGATGACGTCATTTAAAGGAACCGTCATTCGGCGAGTAGGCGTCGGTTGAAGAGGTTGGATCCGCGTCGGTTGGAAAGAAGATGGCTCCGCTCCAGAAGAAAGAAGATTGAAGATGCGGCTTGATAGAAGACTTCATCCCGATGATGGACTTCCGACTTCAGCCCGATGATGGATTTCTTCAGCCGCCGCTTGGATCCAGACTTCAGCCCGAGGATGGACGTCACTCTTCAGCCCCCCGCTTGGGCTTGGATCAACACTTCCGAGGCTTGGATCAAGACTTCCGAGGACGGATCGGTGAACCTGGTATGGTGAAGATAAGGTAGGAAGATCTTCAGGGGCTTAGTGTTAGGTTTATTTAAGGGGGGTTTGGGTTAGATTAGGGGTATGTGGGTGGTGGGTTGTAATGTTGGGGGGGTATTGTATGTGTTTTTTTACAGGCAAAAGAGCTGAATTCTTTGGGGCATGCCCCGCAAAGGGCCCTTTTAAGGGCTGGTAAGGTAAAAGAGCTTTGAACTTTTGTAATTTAGAATAGGGTAGGGCATTTTTTTATTTTGGGGGTCTTTGTTATTTTATTAGGGGGCTTAGAGTAGGTGTAATTAGTTTAAAATTGTTGTAATTTTTTTCTAATGTATTTTTTTATTTTTTGTAACTTAGTTCTTTTTTATTTTTTGTACTTTAGTTAGTTTATTTAATTGTATTTATTTGTAGGAATTTTATTTAATATATTTATTGATAGTGTAGTGTTAGGTTTAATTGTAGATAATTGTAGGTATTTTATTTAATTAATTTATTGATAGTGTAGTGTTAGGTTTAATTGTAACTTAGGTTAGGATTTATTTTACAGGTAATTTTGTAATTATTTTTACTATTTTAGCTGTTAAATAGTTCTTAACTATTTAATAGCTATTGTACCTGGTTAAAATAAATACAAAGTTACCTGTAAAATAAATATAAATCCTAAAATAGCTATAATATAATTATAATTTATATTGTAGCTATATTAGGGTTTATTTTACAGGTAAGTATTTAGCTTTAAATAGGAATAATTTATTTAATAAGAGTTAATTTATTTCATTAGATTTAAATTATATTTAATTTAGGGGGTGTTAGGGTTAGGGTTAGACTTAGCTTTAGGGGTTAATCCATTTATTACAGTAGCGGTGAGATTCAGTCGGCAGATTAGGGGTTAATAATTGAAGTTAGGTGTCGGCGATTTTAGGGAGGGCAGATTAGGGGTTAATACTATTTATTATAGGGTTATTGAGGCGGGAGTGAGGCGGATTAGGAGTTAATAACTTTATTATAGTAGCGGTGCGGTCCGCTCGGCAGATTAGGGGTTAATAAGTGTAGGCAGGTGGAGGCGACGTAGTGGGGGGCAGATTAGGGGTTAATTAATATAATATAGGGGTCGGCGGTGTTAGGGGCAGCAGATTAGGGGTACATAGGGATAATGTAAGTAGCGGCGGTTTACGGAGCGGCAGATTAGGGGTTAAAAAAAATATGCAGGTGTCAGCGATAGCGGGGGCGGAAGAATAGGGGTTAATAAGTGTAAGGTTAGGGGTGTTTAGACTCGGGGTACATGTTAGAGTGTTAGGTGCAGACGTAGGAAGTGTTTCCCCATAGAAAACAATGGGGCTGCGTTAGGAGCTGAACGCGGCTTTTTTGCAGGTGTTAGGTTTTTTTTCAGCTCAAACAGCCCCATTGTTTTCTATGGGGGAATCGTGCACGAGCACGTTTTTGAAGCTGGCCGCGTCCGTAAGCACCGCTGGTATCGAGAGTTGCAGTGGCGTTAAATATGCTCTATGCTCCCTTTTTGGAGCCTAACCCACTGAAAACTCAGCCATTCTGTGAACTCTAAATACCAGCGGTATTTAAAAGGTGCGGGGGAAAAAAAGCATGCGTAGCTAACGCACCCCTTTGGCCGCAGAACTCTAAATCAAGGCGATAGAGTTCCCATAGACCTCAATGTAAAGGCACTTTTCATTGCCGGGTTTTTCCAACACCCCACTCTCATGAACTTTAGACTCCAAAAACTATAATGCCCACTATTTTGAGGGCATTGGGGCACTTTTAGAAAATTAACCTGGGATCTAGTTGCTACCGTGAGCTCTTGTAAATTGCTTGTTTTATTATCGCGCTCTCACAAACTAGCAATTTTTCCAGTGTGCGGGCGTGCAATAATTTTGCACTCCACTTGTAATTTTGGCCTTTATTGTTCAAAAACCCCAGCTCAGTTTTGACCATTATATTTTTAAATTCAACTTGATGCATCTTACAATTCATTAAATAAATTCCCAGCATCCAAACATGCAGAGAATATAACAGTGTGACACAGACAGAAGATAGGTTTCCAATTATTTTAACAGTGTCAAGATAAAATGATTTTTTTAGCTGTTTGTCCTAAACCGTTTTATACTTGACAGTGTCACAGTGCATATTATTTTTATCTGCAAGTTATATAACAGGCATTTTATTTATATATATATATATATATGTATAAAGATTGTGTTTTCGTCATATTAAACAAACTAAAGTGGATTTCTGTATAACACATTTTCTTTACTCTAAACTAATAAGTGGAAAAATCTTTATTCCTCTCATAGAAGCAACCTTTTGGGGCACCTACCCCTCTCTCAGACTAACTACACACTATAAAAATACATACAACAATGTGTCTCAATTAATTTAGTATTTACTTTTTCTTCTCTTAGAACAATTCCACAGTTAACCACCAAAATATCACCACCTTGTGGAGATAACATAGAATTATTTGTCATTTCTAATAAGGCTTGTGCATTAATTTTGTTACAAATGTGAATTCATGACGAAAACGCAGATATTCGTTTTGTTTTCACAAAACGAATATCTGAACGAATGCACTAGCTAATTAAAATTAAACGAAAATTTATCAGTATTTGTTTCCTTTAAATTAGCTTTAAAGGATTAAATACTTATTTCTAGCACGCTGAAGAGTCCCGCTAATCCCGACCCTTCTTCACAGAGCCATTGGACCATATTTCAAGTGGCTCCATTTTTTGTTTTCCGCTCGCACCCTTACTGCTTTCAAGCAGTTTAGCTTGCGTATTACAAGTTGAAAGTAAAATGATAGTGCGCAAGTGAAAGACTCAGGCGCACTAACTTCAGGACTTTTAATATTGTGACCCATGCTATCTTCAGGAACATAGACTAAAGGGTGCGCTAAAAAAAATTGATCTTGCAGCCCACGAGGGAGCCAATGGCCTATTTCGCGCCAGAGATGGCGACACACAGACAATCCGCTGACTTGGTGCAGAGCACAGCCGAGGAGCCGGAGGTGGAGGATGGATTCACAAAAAATGAGCTTATCCTGCCTAAAGTGTCATTCCAGGTCAGCCCCACTCCGCATGAAGAAGGGAACAAAAGCCCCTATCTCCCGCTCACTATTGGGAACAGGATAGTATGCCTCCGGGTTGACTCTAGGCATGAAGTTTGGCTGAGGGCGCTTGGGAGTGCGGCCGACTCCCATGCGCGTGAAGATATAATGCTGCGCATCCTGCAGCCTACAGAGGACGGTATGCTGTCCTGGCGTAGAGGTGAAGGTTAAGTTACAGGGGCACACTCGCAATGGGCATCGCTCAGTTTGACTTTTTACCTCCGTATCTGAGAGCTTGGCTCCACTTGTGACTCACTGAAAACTTTTAGAGATACAAGCCCTGTAAGCCCATATATGTACTCTAACTGCTCCACTGATTTTGAACTGTGTACCAGGGAACAAGGACCAATAAGTATATTAGGCATCAGTTAAGAATGTGCCCATGACATTGGTCTGCACCCTCACACTAAATATATAGGCTGCCATACCTGTTAGAATTGCAACATCCCCTGTTTGTGCAGATCGTTATGGGTAATTTTGATGGTTTTAGGGCCAGTAATATAATTTTGCAATGTGTTTTTGTACATGCTACAATTTAATATATTCTCCCCTGGAGATGCATCATACCTATATACTCTAAACGTTTTCTTAGACATGTGTTATATATTTAATTGATTGTGTGTCATTTCCAGGCTAGTCTTGGGCAGTTATATTCTCAAGGACAGATTTTCTATATACTGTGATACCTGCCTTACTAAGTACCTATTCTATTCTATGTATGAGTAGCTTATACTATACTGTCTGCCTTCTAGATTAAGGAGGAGAAGTACATAATCAACTTCTCTAGAGCAAGGGATAAGTTAGATTTCCCTCTACCTGTGTCAGCTGTGCATGTTTCTAACTCTAAAATTTAGAATTTTTGTACCCTAGGTTTGACTGATACCTGGCTATACTCCCTGTATCTGATGTGATTATATGTATATAGTTTTATAGTTCTTATAACACACACAGAGAACATCTCTATATAGAAGGAGCAGGTCACACACAGCATTAGTTCCCCCCCCCCCCATTGAGTTAATTTCTAGGGTAAAGAGGTGACTTCGTCACCCTCCATAATTTAGGGCAGATTTAAGAAGTCTCTGCCAATTCTTATCCTTACTATGTTTATAATGGCCCTCTTACGTTGCTATGTTGTTTTTTACCATAGACCTGTAATTGCTCCACAGGGGGCGAGCGCAATACTTCCTATAGATCTTTTTTAGCCTGTTAAATGGTGCTTCCCCCTGAAGCTCATACTTTTACTCTCTCTAGTGCTGCCTACCTGTGGAGAGTATATGTTCACGATTTATTCATTGAAGGTCAAGTAGAGGCCTATGGAGTCTTCCTCCGACTGAAGTCCATAAGTGACTTTATACTTTGTGGAGGATGTACGTCAGGTTAAACTGGTTGAAATAGGAAAAACTGAGGTACTATTTTATATGTTGTCTTGTGTGTATATTAGGCATCGCTACTTACATTTCAAGGGCTTCTGCCCTGCATTGTTCTTGGAGGATTATACTTCAACTTGGTATAGTATAATGAATCTCACTTGGTAGATTTACCTAAACACTGTATATTGTGCCTGTGATACCAAGGAGGTTGTACTGGATTGTTGATACTGTGATATCCTACTACTATGTCAGATGCATATTGAGAATGTACAACTCTGAAAATTATGTAATGTTTGCTTGCAGTGTACTCTACCTTATGAATGTAGTGATGTCTATATATTTACCTCAATAAAAATTATTTAAAAAAAATAATAAAAAAAATTGATCAACTAACCAGACACTGCGCTAGACCAACTGCACTAAACCTGAAGGAGCGTTAGTAATACTTTAAATACAATAGATGGGGGTCTGCACTTAATAAGTATGTTACACAATGCGCACTCATAGTCAAACAGGCAGTGAAACAAAAAGGCACCTCCCAATGCCTAAATAATCAAAAATGTGCGTAAAAGGGTATGCGCAAAAAATGCTAAAGTCAAAGTGACATAATTATTATTAATTTAAAGTTATAATCTTAATAGTCTGAATATTTTATTGTACATAATAAAAAGTCAGGTCATATCTACAAATGGTAGAAATAAATATAAAATAAACTCATAAAACACCTAAAAGAATAAAAAAGGAGAAATAGAAGCACAGATCGCTAGCGTCCAATCCTGAAGGTGGTTCCACTGTGCGATTGGCTGAAGGACAAAAGCAGAGAACAAGGGATCCCAAATGAAAAATATCAACACGGACACTGGTCCTGCCCCAACCTTAATTCTATTGGACGCACTCCAGAAGGGGGTGGCGTTGCACAAGCCGCAACACCATGCAGACCAGGACGGAGATGTCCGCCCAGCCTTTGGTAAATATTAAGCTACAGAGCATACCATTTTTAACAACTTTCCATTTTATTTATATTATCAAATATGATTTGTTATCATTGTATTCTTTGTTAAAAAGATACCTAGGTAGGTAGGGTGCTCACTTCTGCTACCAATTATTCTTGAAAGTGTGTAAAAGTCTTGCAAAACTGCTGCAATATAGTGCACGTGCACGCTCCTGAGCTACAAAAAAACTAAATTTCATCAGAGGATACCAAAAAAACTAAGAAAATGCAATAATAGAAGTAAATTAGAACATTGCTTAAAATTGTATGCCCTGTCTGAATCATGAGAGAACATTTTTTTCGTGTTTCATGTCCCTTTAAGTATGTTTTCTTATTTTGAAAAAGTGGGGGCAGCTCAAGAAACACATTTTCAAATTACTTAATAAAAAAAATAATCAATGAATAACCTCATATGATCTGTCTTTCACCCTACTGAAGGAGATGCTAACGCCAGTTGCAGAACTGCCAGGGTCGCAAAGGTTGCAGTTGCGATCGGGCCCTGAGGTCCGCCAATCGGGGGGTGGGGTTTAGTAGCAGGTGTGACCTGGCCCTGAAGTTTTACTTCTACCACTTTTGAAGTTCATGTTATCTGCCTCTTCTCCCCTCTAGCTCTTCGTGTTGCAGTTAGTTATCGGCCCCCTGGCCCAGCATCACAATTTCTGGACCACTTCGAAGCCTGGATTCCATATTTTCTCTCTTCTAATGTCCCTTCTCTCATCTTAGGGGACTTTAACATACCCATTGATAATCCTAACCTGCCAGCTTCCTCTAAACTTCTATGCCTTGCCACTTCTTTTGGCCTGTCCCAGTGGACAACATCTCCAACCCACTGTGAAGGCAACTCCATAGACCTGGTCTTCCCTAATCTCTGTGCCGTTTCCAACTTCCTTAACTTCCCCTTTCCTCTCTCTGACCACCATTTACTAACTTTCTCTCTTACTCTACCTGCTATATATTTGCAAGCCCCAAGAAACTGCTACCTTACAGGAATTTAAAAGACTTTTTCACGCAACTAAATCCTCTGCTCTCTGACATTTCATCCCTCTCTTGCCCAAACCTCGTTGCTTTACAGTATAATTCGGCACTAAAATCAACACTTGACAAAGCTGCACCCTCCACTGTTCATCGTACATCAATCACTCAACGGCAACCGTGGCACACCAAACAGACCAGATATCTTCAGCAATGTTCACGGGCTGCTGAATGGCAGTGGAGGAAATCATGCACCTGTGCCGATTTCCGGCATTATAAATTAATCCTTAAGTCCTACAAATCTGCGCTCAGCCTGGCCAAACAACTCTATTCTTCCTCCCTTGTGTCATCTCATGCATCCAACCCCAGAAAGCTGTTCTCAACCTTTAACTCCCTTCTACGTCTGCCTGCACCCCCGCCCACTACCAACCTCACTGCTCAGATTATTTCTGATCACTTTAAAAATAAAATTGACACTATTTGAAAAGAGATCTGCACCTCACATCCTTCAAACCCAGCAATCCTACCCACCCCTTCTATTAACAAAACTCTATGCTACTTCCCCCTGTAACAGAGGAAGAACTCTCTGTACTACTATCCTTGGCTCATCTCACAACCTGCCCACTTGACCCTATTCCTTCACAACAACTTCCCTCTTTCCCTGCTTCACTAACCCCTACCCTATCTCATCTCTTTAACCAATCTCTCACCGCTGGCACATTTCCAGATACATTCAAGCATGCGTCAATAATACCAATCCTAAAAAAGCCCTCGCTTGACCCCTCCACCCCTTCTAACTATCGACCGGTCTCCTTACTTCCCTTTGCTTCAAAATTATTGGAACGACTGGTCTACAATTGGCTAACTCAATTTCTCACAACTAACTCCTTACTTAATCCACTACAATCTGGTTTCCGCCCTAAACACTCAATAGAAACTGCTCTTGCTAAAGTAACAAATGACCTGTTATCAGCTAAAGCAAAAGGCCACGACTCCTTACTAATTCTTCTTGACCTATCCGCTGCTTTTGACACAGTCAACCATCCTCTCCTCCTAAAAATACTACATTAATTTGGCATCCGAGACACAGCCCTCTCCTGGTTTGCCTCATATTTCTCAAACTGCTCTGAGTCTTTATCAGTTTCCTTTAACAACATATCTTGCGATCCTATGCCTCTCTCAGTTGGAGTACCTCCCTTGGAAAACTTATAGCCAGTACCACTTATATGCTGATGATACCCAAATCTATCTTTCCTCTCCTGATATCTCTCCCTCTTTACTCAACCAGATTTCCAACTGCCTCTCTGCAATTTACTCTTGGATGTCTTCACACTACCTCCAACTCAATCTGTCCAAACACCTTCGAGACATCCAACACCTGACATTTCTCTGACAGTTGGAGACTCTAGTCTCAACACCTCACCCCAGGTCCGCTGTCTTGGGGTCACACTAGACTAAGAGCTCACATTAAACCCACATATAGAAGCGCTTACCAAATCCTGCCGTTCACACCTACACAACATTTCCAGAATTCATCCCTTCCTTACTCAAAAAAAAACACAACAAAAATACTTATTCATTCCCTCATTTTGTCACGCATTGATTATTGCAACCTACTCCTAAATGACCTTCCAAAACACTGCCTCTCCTCCCTCCAATCTATTATGAATGCTTCTGCTAGACTCATCCACCTCTACATCAGCGACTCCGCTCTGCCAGTCTCTACACTGGCTACCCATATACTCCAGAATACAGTTTAAAGTATTAACCCTAACTTACAAAGCACTAAACAGTCTAACTCACAACTATATTTCCTCTCTTATTGTGAAATATTCCCCATCCCGTCCTCTTCGATCAACCTTTGACCTACGTCTCTCCACTCCTGTTATTTGTATGTCCCACTCCCACCTACAAGACTTTGCATGTGCTGCTCCTGTCCTCTGGAACTCTCTACCCCACTCCATAAGACTGTCTCCAACCTTGTATAGCTTCAGACGCTCCTTGAAAACCCACCTATTCAGAGAGGCATACCATATCTCCTCCATCCCTCATCCGAAACCAAACTAATACATGAACTGCCTGACTCACTACTGCAACTAAAACTGATGCAACACGCTACCCCAACCTTATGTCTCTGCACCCTAAACCTGTAGACTGTGAGCTCTCCGGATCAGGGCCCTCTTCCTCCTGTACTAGATTTGTTTAGTTTTATGTTTTGTATTTTTAGCTAAATTTTTGTCATTGTATACCCCTTTCATTGTACCCAGCGCTACGGAATTTAGCCACGCTATACAAATAAATGATAATAATAATAATAATATAAGCCAGCAGTGAATTTTTTTTACAGTCTTTGGGGGGTAGGGTCCAGAATCTGCAGCACTGTGCATGCCATAGGCTGCTTACTTCGTCAATCATAGCAGTCTTCAGATGTCCAGCCCTGAACCCGGCACCATTTTATTCTTTACTGAGGACTCGAGGAGAGGAAAGCTGACTAGTGCTTGCAGACTACCCCACTGGCTACCATTTTCTATTACTGTGAGTACTGTACTTCCATTCATACTTTATAGCCCGTAGGAGCGATATAAGGCTCCATGTAACAAACTCTGGAGCCCCAGACTTTCAGTCTTGCTCACAGCTATCCTGAAATTCTACTTAAGTTACTGCTGCTGCTGCTACTGCTGCTACTTAACCAATCCGCGACACCCATACACACACATATACAGTATATATATATATACACATATATATATTATATAAAACTCACATTGTACTGGTGAGGAGGGCCATTCATTGATTTTTGCACAGGCACCCTGGGGTCTCTAGTTACGCCTCTGGCTCATGCCTTATGCGCATTTTTTCTACTGAGTTTTTAAAGGGCACCACATACCTTGTACAGTGCTGATGCAGATGCAGACCCAACAGCCAAAGCGACACCAATTATGGAGTCAGCGTGGAACCCATCAGCGTAGGCCATCATGACGATTCCTGTAATTGCCATAATGGCTGCAACAATCTGCACAAAAGAAAGACAAATATTTAAGGTTCATTTGTGATTTGGTAGGCTTTGGAAAAATAATGAAATATTGCTAAAAATAAGGCTTGAAAAGCGAAATTCAGTACCATTGCATCCTAACTTTCGGTTAAACGCATGTGAAAATTATTAAATGAATCAATTAGATAGACATTCTGCAATAACCTTTTTAAGTCATCCGGTGCAGAGAGAGCCACTCTGTGGCCCTCTCTGCACCGGAGATCGGTGGCTACCTGCGTTGGTGGGTGGGAGCCGGACCGGGAGGCGGGTGGCGGCCATCGATGGCCATGTGGATATGAAGGGGGGCGGGATCGTGGGCGGGGGTGGCTGGGGGCGCGCACGGGCACGCGCGCGTGCACGGGAGGGTGGGGGCGGGCGCGTGCACGGGGAGGGAGCGGGTGGGAACCGCTACACTGCAGAAAATGGGGAAATAAAAAATATATCAAAAAATAAAATTTAAACAATCAGCAAGGTGGTGGGGGTTTGTCTGTGGGGGGTGGGGGGGGGAAGCTACACTACAGAAAAAAGCAAAAAAACACAAAAAAAGCACTTTTTATTGTAAACTGGGTACTGGCAGACAGCTGCTAGTACCCAAGATGGCCCCCAATAAGGCAGAGGGGAGGGTTAGAGAGCGGTTTTGGGGGGGATCAGGGAGGTTGGGGGCTAAGGGGGGGATCCTACACAGTAGCATATGTAAATATGCTTAAAAAAAAATTCATTTTTTTTTAAAAACCCTTTTATTTTAGTACTGGCAGACTTTCTGCCAGTACTTAAGATGGCGGGGACAATTGTGGGGTGGGGGCGGGAAGGGAGCTGTTTGGGAGGGATCAGGGGGTGGGATGTGTCAGATGGGAGGCTGATCTCTACACTAAAGCTAAAATTAACCCTGCAAGCTCACTACAAACTCCCTAATTAACCCTTTCACTGCTAGCCATAATACACGTGTGAGGCGCAACAGGATTTAGTGGCCTTCTAATTACCAGAAAGCAACGCCAAAGTCATATATGTCTGCTATTTCTGAACAAAGGGGATCCCAGACAAGCATTTACAACCATTTGTGCCATAATTGCACAAGCTGTTTGTAAATGATTTCAGTGAGAAACCTAAAATTGTGAAAAATTTTACGTTTTTTTTTAATTTGATCGCATTTGGCGGTGAAATGGTGGCATGAAATATACCAAAATGTGCCTAGATCAATACTTGGGGTTGTCTACTACACTACACTAAAGCTAAAATTAACCCTACAAGCTCCCTAAAAGCTCCCTAATTAACCCCTTAACTGCTGGGCATGATACACTTGTGGTGCGCAGTGGCATTTAGCGGCCTTCTAATTACCAAAAAGCAATGCCAAAGCCATATATGTGTGCTATTTCTGAACAAAGGGGATCCCAGAGAAGAATTTACAACCATTTATGCCATAATTGCCCAAGCTGTTTGTAAATGATTTCAGTGAGAAACCTAAAGTTTGTGAAAAAATTTGTGAAAAAGTGAACAATTTTTTGTATTTTATCGCATTTGGCGGTGAAATGGTGGTATGAAATATACCAAAATTGGCCTAGATCAATACTTTGGGATGTCTACTAAAAAAAAATATATACATGTCAAGGGATATTCAGGGATTCCTGAAAGATATCAGTGTTCTAATGTAACTAGCGCTAATTTTGGAAAAAAATGGTTTGGAAATAGCAAAGTGCTACTTGTATTTATGGCCTTATAACTTGCAAAAAAAGCAAAGAACATGTAAACATTGGGTATTTCTAAACTCAGGACAAAATTTAGAAACTATTTAGCATGGGTGTTTTTTGGTGGTTTTAGATATGTAACAGATTTTGGGGGTCAAAGTTAGAAAAAGTGTGTTTTTTTCCATTTTTCCTCATATGTTATCATTTTTTTTATAGTAAATTATAAGATATGATGAAAATAATGGTATCTTTAGAAAGTCCATTTAATGGCGAGAAAAACGGTATATAATATGTGTGGGTACAGTAAATGAGTAAGAAGAAAATTACAGCTAAACACAAACACCGCAAAAATGTAAAAATAGCCTTGGTCCCAAACGGACAGAAAATGGAAAAGTGCTCTGGTCACTAAGGGGTTAACCACAGTCCATACAGCCAATCAAAAGCTGAATTAGCTGAACAGGAAGCTATGTAAGTAGTCAATGCAGCCTGTGATTGGCTGCTCGGAGCAAAGAACCCTCTCCTGATTTAATATGTAATAATGGGTCCTATACAGTCAACAAGGCCTTTTAGGGTCTGATGATCTAAAGGGCTCTGGGCTGGTGAGATTCTATACAATGCTGCCAGTACTTCTATTACCCTGGTGGAATTATCTAAAGCCACTTTTTACCCTGAAAACAGGGTGTCTCGCTAAGGGGGCCTTAGAGGCAACACTGATGTAGCCTTTTTTATATAAAATATGTGTCTGTAACAAACGTCTACATTCTCAGGAAGGATGTGATTACTGACACAGGTGGTAGGGCAAATGGGAAGTATAACTGTAACAACAAAGTAAATATGCAAAGTAATTTCCCCTCCCAAGGATGTTGGCTTGTCCCAAGAAAAGATCTCATGATATAAGCAGGACAGCTGAGGAGTGGGGACAGTTGGGATGGGAGGTTCACAATCCAGACACACTTTTTGTGATATTTTATTATTTTAATAAAAATTGTATTTTAAGTGTTCCTTGTCAAAGGCGCTGTCAATATTAAACTATTCTATTATTTGTAGAGAGTATATTTTCATTAGAATAGGCGCTCTAATCTACTTGTCAAATATATATATAGTAGATTAGAGCGCCTATTCTAATGAAAATATACTAGGTAAAGATACAGTCGTATGCAAAAGTTTAGGCACCCCTGACAATTTCCATCATTTTCAATTATAAATAATTGGGTGTTTGGATCAGCAATTTAATTTTGATCTATCAAATAACTGAAGGACACAGTAATATTTCAGTAGTGAAATGAGGTTTATTGGATTACCAGAAAATGGGCAATATGCATCAAAACGAAATTAGACAGGTGCATATATTTTGGCACCCTTGTCATTTTGTTGATTTGAATACCTGTAACTACCTAGCACTGATTAATTGGAACACACAATTGGTTTGGTGAGCCCATCAAGCCTTGAACTTCATAGACAGGTGCATCCAATCATGAGAAAAGGTATTTAAGGTGGCCAATTGCAAGTTGTTATTCTCTATGACTCTCCTCTGAAGAGTGGCAACATGGGGGGCTCAAAACAACTCTCAAATGACCTGAAAACAAAGATTGTTCAACATTATGATTTAGGGGAAGGCTACAAAAAGCTATCACAGAGATTTAAGCTGTCAGTGTCCACTGCAAGGAATATAGTGAGGAAATGGAAGACCACAGGCACAGTTATTGTTAAGGCCAGAAGTAAAATATCAGAGAGGCAAAGGATGGTGAGAACGGTCAAAAACAGCCTGCAGACCACCTCCATCTTGCTGCAGATGGTGTCACTGTGCATCGTTCAACAATTCAGCGTATGGGAGAGTGATGCGGAAGAAGCCTTTTCTGCACCCACGCCACAGACAGAGTCGCTTGAGGTATTCAAACGCACATTTGGACATGCCAGCTTCATTTTGGAAGAAGGTGCTGGGGACTGATGAAACAAAGATTGAGTTTTTTGGTCATAACAAGGTTATGCATGGCGGCAAAAGAACACAGCGTTCCAAGACAAACACTTGCTAGCCACAGTAAAATTTGGTTGATGTTCCATCATGCTGTGGGGCTGAGTGGCCAGTGTCGGTACTGGGAATCTTGTTAAAGTTGAGGGTTGCATGGATTCCACTCAAACTCAGCAGATACTTGAGAATAATGTTTAAGAATCAGTCACAAAGTTGAAGTTACACCGGAGCTGGATATTTCAACAAGACAACGATCCAAAACACTGCTCAAAATCTACTCTGGCATTTATGCAGCGGAACAAGTACAATGTTCTGGAATGGCTATCCCAGTCCCCAGACCTGAATATCATTGAGAAAATCTGTGGGATGATTTGAAGCGGGCTGTACATGCTCGGCAACCATCAAACCTAACTGAACTGGATATGTTTTGCAAGGAGGAATGGTCCAAAATACCTTCATCCAGAATCCAGACACTCATTACAGGCTATAGGAAGCGTCTAGAGGCTGTTATTTCTGCTAAAGGAGGCTCTACTAAATATTATTGTGATATTTATGTTGGGGTGCCCAAATTTATGCACCCGTCTAATTTTGTTTTGATGCATATTGCACATTTTCTGTCAATCCATTAAACCTCATTTCACTACTGAAATATTACTGTGTCCTTCAGTTATTTGATAGAATAAAATGAAATTGCTGATCCAAACACCCAATCATTTATAAATTAAAATCATGGAAATTGTCAGGGGTGCCTAAACTTTTGCATATGACTGTAGATATTTTATTAAAAAAAACATCAGACATATATAGACATATTTATTTAAGAATAAATCGAACATAATGTCAGGTTAGCACACTTGTTTAAACGTGATCTGGTTAGCGTGAGAGTAAGGGTGTTAGTTTTTTTTCCACTTTTCGCATTCCATTAAAGACTATTGGGGGGAAGATTTTAACGCGTTGGCGATATTTGAAGTTCGCCTTTTTGGGCGCTTCGGGTCAGTGCTTGTTCGAAAATGATAAATTTCACTCCACACGAAAAAAAGCCCTTTGTGGGTTTGGGAGTATGAGTGAATACCTTTTTATGTAACTATCCCTGTAACCTTTCTGTAATTTGGGCAGATTCTAATTAAAGCTCTCTCTCTGGTAAAGAATTGAACTGTGTCTGGGAACTAATTTAACCTGGAATTACTATTAGTACAGTATAGTGGCTATATTTCTGTAGCACTACATATACAATATTTACCCGTGACTGGTGGTAAAGAGTGAATTATGTACAAGTGTGTGGTAAGGTGACACTAGGGGTTATTACATTTATTACACAACGCAGAAGATATCATCCAGAGCATAACCAAAGTAGATTTATTGAATGTGATCCTGGTGGATTAGTGGGATAATTGTGCAACACCTAGTACAAACTCTAGCGCTGTCCCTAACCTTAGGCTTATTCAGAACCCTATTCAAAACTCTATCAATAACCCTATTCCTAACCCTTTCCCTAACCCTATCCATAACCCTTTCCCTAACCCTATCCATAACCCTATACCTAACCCTATACATAACCCTAAACCTATCCCTAACCTTATCCATAACTCTATACCTAACCCTATCCATAACTCTATACTTAACCCTATCCATAACTCTATACTTAACCCTATCCATAACTCTATACTTAACCCTATCCATAACTCTATACTTAACCCTATCCATAACTCTATACCTAACCCTATCCATAACTCTATACCTAAACCCTATCCATAACTCTATACCTAACCCTATCCATAACCCTATTCCTAACCCTATCCATAACCCTATCCATAACCCTAAACCTAGCCCTATACCTAACCTTATACCTAACCCTATACATAACCCTATCCATAACGCTATACCTAACCCTAGTCATAACCCTAGACCTAACCCTATAACTAACCCTAACCCTATCCATAACCCTATTCATAACCCTATACCTAACCCTACCACTAACCCTTTACCTAACTCTAACCCTATACCTAACTCTAACCCTATATCTAACTCTAACCCTATACCTAACTCTAACCCTATACCTAACCCTAACCCTATACCTAACCCAATCTTTAAACTTATGCCTAACAGTAATCCTATCCCTAAACCTGGGCCTACCCATGATCCTATCCCTAGCCAATCACTGTTCAGCATGTAGCAGGGTCAGCTAAATTGCAGCACATTTGATACAAATGCCTTTTGTTTAAAAATTGTGCTTATCCCATGGTCCCTAGACTTGCCAAAGGGCGAATTTTCACTTTTACGGGCGAGCGATAAATTCGCTCTCCCTTTGTAATCTAATCCTTAGTGGGGAGTTAAATATTGAACTTATGCGCAATCCAACATACAACAGTAAAATTTAGCATTTTTGAAGACATGTTAACTATTATTATTAATATTATTAAAATGATAGCAAAGACCTATATGAAGAACTTTGCTAGCTAAGTACTATCAGCTTAGTGCATCCTCATTTATTACTCGAGCAATATCCAACATGAATTTAAATGCGCACCCCTTTTAGAAGTCAGATTGGGTCGGTAACATCTGCAGTAAAAAGTAGCATAACCCAGATATAATATTACTTAAAGGGCCATTATTGTGTTAAAATAAAATGCACTAATGCTATGTGTTTAAAGGGCTTAATCATATAAAGTCCTACTCAGAACCAGCAGTGTGATCTGGTTATGGCAAGACTTTAACTATGTGTTTAACCTCTGTGCAGGGTTTAAATTCATGGCATTACAGTATTGCTAGTGTTAAAATGACATGGTCTAATGGACTAGAGCATGTAAGTTTAACACTATAATGGCATTTTAATAATCTATGCAATAACAGAAATAAAATTAAAAAAAAAGTTTCATTTTCATTTTCTTAATTTAGACAAATTTATATTTTTACTTTCATTTTCTTTATTCTCTTAATTTATATTTATTTAAACAGGAATAATAAGAATCTACCTGAGATATAAAAAGGGACTATTTTAAGAACTAGGTCGAAAGAGAGCTGAAAATAATTCAGCAGGGAATAAAAAGATTTTGGATACCAGTCTGAAAGTGCTTCTACAAATGATTTCCACGTCTGTGCTATATACATATTGTTAAAAAATAGGAAAAAATAGGAAATTATTTCAGCCACGGTATTTGGTCAACCTTAGGGCTCACATGATTCTATTAAAATGTCACTCAAAATTAGAATCAAGGATGAAAAAAAAACAAATTGGTAATGGTTAGTAGAAATGTGCAGCCCAAAAATTTTCAGTTTATCCGAAATTTTCATAATGAATATTTGGGGAAATTTGTTTCCTTGAATATTCGGTAAAAATAACCAAATATCACATATGATCATACATACATAGATTAAATATATGCAAGTTATTCACAAGGCCTATATGACTCTCTTCTCCTGATTGGGGCTTATCCTCTTCTCTCGCCTTGATAAGACAAACAAACATATGGGCATCCGATAATCTAGTCATATAAGAACACCCAGAACTTTCTTTGTACCTTATGTGCCTCCTCAAGTGCTGTCAAACGTAATTCATATAATTCTTAAACTCGCTTTATTCATTTTCTATTGTTAACTTGATTTCTTAATAAAACTTGCTTTAAAAAAAAAAAAAAAAAGAAACGAATATCGAATTTTAGTTAAACATTTACATTTGTGCTCATTAAACAAATGTAAATGTTTAAAAAGAAAAAAGGGGAAAAATTGACATGTAGCTAAAATACCTAAACGTACTGGATAGCACGCTAATCCCTCCTCTTCACACTAGAACACGGCCCGCTCTAACTGTGGCCTGAGAACACTTGCCTACCTGGGAATGCACTAACTTTAGTGCAGGCCCCAGGAGCCGAGCGCACAAAGCCTCCAGTTAGCGCAGACCAGGCTTTAGAGTAAGAAGAGGGGTTAGTGTGCTCTCCAGCACGTGTACAGGACCGGTTTAAGACATTGTGCTGCCTGGGTCTGAGAATGAAATGATGCCCCCCCAGTACTAACATTACTGATTAGCATATCAACTTACTAGGCCTCCACTGACCTTACTAAGCCTGCCTACCTGCATGCAACTAATGCTTATCCACATATCCTACTTGAATGTTTACCCAAACCAGTACTGTGTCTTTGTGCATGATGAGGTTATGCTGCTGGGAGCCTGCGACTTCCCCCAAAGAGACAGAGGACGGATGTGGTCTGGGTCTGATACTTACTGACTTAGTAACTGAAGTGCTGCCCCTTGTCAAGTGCTGCCTGGGTTTATTGAACCCACTGGGTCTCATGATTGAGCCAGCCCTTCGCGTGTAGGTAAGAATTCTGAAATATTCTTTTGTTTTTGTTAATTTCCCCTTCACCTTTAGTGCAGGCCCTGGGATCTGCTGTGCTAAGGTAAGTATTTTAACCCCTAAGGTGATTTAAAGGAAATTAATGAATACTGATGAATTTCGTACGTATTTCTATGTTTTCTTTAAATTTAGAGGTGCATTCATTCGGATATTTGTTTTGTGAAAACAACATGAAAAAACACATGCACATTTCTATTGCTTAGTAACTGTAAAAGATAATGTGAAAACCTGGCTTAGCACTTGCAACATTCACCTGTGATCGACTAAGCTGCAATAGACAGACATGTTTAAGTATGTACTAAGCAAATTTACTTAGCCAGACTTTTGTTAATACATTTTCTGTTTATATAATCAGTTACTTTAATATATAATAATTCAGTATTTAATATATGAAATATTCATATTTATAGCTACCTTTTATATGTAAAATTATCAGTCAAAATTCTTAATTATTTATAGAATTGTATTGTATGTGTGAGTGTTTACATGTTTTAAAATGTGTTTCAAATTTTGAAATACCAATAATAAAAGACATTTTAATATGTTACATGTTAGAGGCTCTAAATTAACACATAAATACAAAAAAACAAAGGCAGTTGACCGCATTGCAAAACATGCGCAAAAGAACATTCTTGACTTCTAGAGACTCGAATAGGAACTGAAACCCGCCTTCTACTGCAGTAATTTAACAAGCACAAAACGTAAACAGAACAGGTTTGTAGATTGCACAGTGGTGTTTGTATCCATAGACATTTTAACATCTAATAGTCAGAGGAAAATCTCAACTCAGCTATAGGAACTAAAATCCCAATTCCGAAAAACTTGGGACAGTATGGAAAATGTAAAAAACCAAAACCAAAAGGAGTCATTTGAAAATTCAATTCTTCCTGTATTATTTTGAAAACACATTAGTAACACATTATTTTATGTTTTACTTTGTGAATTTAATGTATTTTTGAAAATATAGACTCATTTCAAATCTGATGACTGCAACGCATTCTATAAAAAGTTGGGACAGGGGCAATTTAGGACTAATAGCGATGTGAGAAGTTTAAATAAGAAGGTGATGTGAAACAGGTGAGGCAATCGTGTAATCATAGTGTATAAGGAGCCTCCAAAAAAGGCCTAGTCCTTCAAGAGCAAGGATGGGTCGAGGCTCACAATCTGCCAACAGATGCGTCAGTGAATAATCCAACACTTTGAGAACAACATTCGCCACAATTCAACCCGATCAAATACGATCAGGTTGATTGACAGCCCCCTGTTAGCGGCCGATTGGCCCCGAATCTGCAGGGGGCGGCGTTGCACCAGCAGTTCACAAGAGCTGCTGGTGCAATGCTGAATGCGGAGAGCGTATTGATCTGTGCATTAAGCGATGTCTGTCGGAGATGATCCGCTGATTGGATCATGTTGGACAGACACATAATAAATAGGCCCCCAAATATTTAGGTAGTTTACAAGTTGTGCGTTCATGTTTTTTTTTTTGTTTTTTTTCAAAACAAGCTTTATTGAAAATAATATGATTACATAACAGAGTTAGAATACCGTACAGTTTCATACATTTAGAAAAAGTGCGTAATCCAGAAAGGTATGGGTAAAGTTCCAAGAAATGTAAGGTAAAGTCCATTTTAGACATAAGGCACGAGGGGGCCCCCGCCAGGTGTCGGCAGTAACCTGCCCCATGCCGTAAGGCATTATATGCTGATTGTCCTTAGGTATATCTGCCCGGAACTCTGTAAATTGCAGCTTGATTTTTCAACTAAACATTTTTTTTTTTGTTTTTCAATATACAAACATAAAGACCATATTTATATAAACACGAAATAAAAAAGAAAAAAAAGAAAAAACATATTCAGATACTCATCTAAAACATTTCATCCGCGCCAAGTTTTGAGAAGGAGAGGAGACATGTAGTAGAGAAGGAGGAGGTTAAGAAGAAAGTAGGGGACATGTAAGGGGGGGGGAAAAAAAAAAAAAGTGCGTTCATGTTTTAACACTGAAAAAATGGCCATTTCAGCGTTAAAACAGCAACGCAGCCATTACAAGTCTTGTCAGTATAGCTGTACCGTAAGCCTTTTAGCCTGTAACACAACGTCAGTCCCACACTCAAAAAAAGTTTTTTCATAGGATTCCCATAGCGCTGCCTTTACGAGTTTTGCGGTGAGGCTAAAAAGCTTGCGTTACACCCTGTAACGACAAGATCCGTACCGCCATCTGAGAGCAGTAGTTATGAGTTTTACACAACAAAACTGTTACATAAAACTCATAACTAAACTGTTACAAAGTACACTAAACATCCATAAACTACCTATTAACCCCTAAACCGAAGACCTCCCACATCGCAAACACTATTTTAAAGTTATTAACCCCTAATCTGCCGCTCCCGACATCGCTGCCACTAATAAAATGTATTAACTCCTATTCCATCACTCCCCGATATCGTCGCCACTATACTAAAGTTATTAACCCCTAAACCTCTGGCCTCCCACATCACTACCACTAAATAAACCTATTAACCCCAAAACCGCCAGACCCCCACATCGCAACAACCTAAATTAAACTATTAACCCCTAAACCAAACCCTAACCCTAACCCGAACCCTAAATCTAACACCCCCTAACTTTAACATAATTAAAATAGAGCTAAATTAAAGTTACAGTTATTAACTAAATAATTCCTATTTAAAACTAAATACATACTTAACTATGAAAACAAACCTAAGCTAGCTACAATATAACTAATAGTTACATTGTAGTTAGCTTAGGTTTTATTTTTATTTCACAGGAAAGTTTGTCTTTATTTTGACTAGGTAGGCTAGTTAGTAAATAGTTATTAACTATTTACTAACTACCTAGTTAAAATCAATACAAACTTACCTGTGAAATAAAACCTAAGCTGCCTTACACTAAAACCTAACATTACAAAAATAAAAAACCTACCATTACAAAAAATAAAAAACACTAAAATTACAAAAAAAATTAAAAAATGAAATTATCAAAAATAATAAAAATGATATAAACACCCCAAAATAAAAAACCCTAATCTATAATAAACTACCAAGGGCCCTTAAAAGGGCCTTTTGTAGGGCACTGCCCTAAAGAAATCAGCTCTTTTCCTACAAAAGAAAAACAAACCCCCTAACAGTATACAAACCCCCCCAGCCCCCAAACCCACAAAATAAAAATAAAGTAAAACCTAATCTACCCATTGTCCTGAAAAGGGCATTTGTATGGGCATTGCCCTTATAAGGGCATTCAGATCTTTTTCCTGCCCTTATAAGGGTGTTCAGCTCTTTTAAGAAGTGCCCAACCCCTAATCTAAAAAAAAAAACTACCCCAAAACGAAAAAAAAACATTACACAAAATAACAAAGGAATTATCAAAAATAATAAAAAATATTCCTATTCTAATACCAATTTTTTAAAAAAACACCCCAAAATAAAAGAAACCTAATCTATAATAAACTACCAATAGCCCTTAAAAGGGCCTTTTGTAGGGCATTGCCCTAAAGAAATCAGCTTTTTTTTAAAAAAAATAAAAAATTACAAAGACCCACTAACATTACAAATATTCGAATTACATTCGAATCAGCCAATAGAATGAGAGCTGCTTAAATCCTATTTGCTGATTTGAACAGCCAATAGGATTTTAGCAGCCCTAATTTCTATTGGCTAATTCCATTTTTTCAGCCAATAGGAATGCAATGGTACCCCCAGTATAAAAGGGGTACCTTGCATTTCAATCCTCAGTGTGCGGCAGACGATCGCATGAAGAGGACCTCCACGTCGGATCGATGGACTTCCGCCTTGGACCTCTGCCTCCCTGCATCGACTGCTCCACCTCCGCAGGGATGAAGATGCCGGTCCCGCGATGGATCAAGATGGAGCTGCCTGGATGAAGATGGAGCCACCGGGATGAAGATCATTTAAGCGTGACTTCAGCAACTGTGAGTACCTAAAGAAGGGTTAGTGGGTTTTTTTTAAAGCTTTTTTTGGGTGAGTTTTTCTTTAGATTAGGGGTTGGGCATTTCTTAAAAAAGCTGAATGCCCAGTTAAGGGCAGGAAAAAGAGCTAAATGCCCTTTTAAGGGCAATGCCCATACAAATGCCCTTTTCAGGGCAATGGGTAGATTAGGTTTTACTTTATTTTTATTTTGTGGGTGTGGGGGGTGGGGGTTTGTATACTGTTAGGGGGTGTTTCTACAAAAGGCCATTTTAAGGGTTAGGGTTAGTGTTTTTTAATTTTTGTAATGGTAGGTTTTTTTTATTTTTGTAATGTAAGCTTTCAGTGTAAGGCAGCTTAGGTTTTATTTCACAGGTAAGTTTGTATTTATTTTTACTAGGTAGTTAGTAAATAGTTAATAACTATTTACTAACTAGTCTACCTAGTCAAAATAAATACAAACTTTCCTGTGAAATAAAAATAAAACCTAAGCTAGCTACAATATAACTATTAGTTATATTGTAGCTAGCTTAGGTTTGTTTTCACATGTAAGTATGTATTTAGTTTTAAATAGGAATTATTTTGTTAATATTTGTAAGTTTAATTTAGCTCTATTTTAATTATGTTAAAGTTAGGGGGTGATAGGTTTAGGGTTAGGGTTACGGTTAGGTTTAGGGGTTAATAGTTTAATTTAGGCTGTTGCGATGTGGGGGGCTGGCGGTTTAGGGGTTAATAGCTTTATTTAGTGGTAGTGATGTGGGAGGCCAGAGGTTTATAACTTTATTTAGTGGCGGCGATGTCAGGGAGCGGCGGAATAGGGGTTCATATCTTTATTGTGTGGACGATGTTGGAGTGCAGGGAAATAGGGGTTAATAACTTTAGTATAGTGGCGGCGATATCGGGAGCAGCAGATTAGGGGTTAATAGATTTATTTTGGTGACGGCGATATTGAGAGCGGCAGATTAGGGGTTAATACGTTTATGTAGGTGTCGGCGATGTCGGTGGGGGGCAGATTAGGGATGTTTAGACGTGGGGTTTATGTTAGGGTGTTTTTTTCATTCTGCGATCGCAGGTGTTAGGTTTTTTCTAACACTCTCTTCCCATTGATGTCTATGGGGAAAGCGTGCACAAGCATAGTATAAGTATTTAAATAACATTCTAGCATTTTATTGTGACACAACCATAGTTGGTGTTATATGTAATAAATTTAAATTTCAGATTTTACAAAGAAGATGTGATCTAGAGAACAGTCTTAAAATAATGTGTCACACTGCCCCATAATGTGGTTGAAAGCTATACAGGCATGTTACGCATATCAAGATGATGCCAAGACTGTCCCAGTGCAAAACAATTGGGAACTGCTATTCTCAAATCATCAGTGAAAGTGAATTTGAAAAATATTCCTGTACCATTTATTAAATTAATCTTTACTGGCAGTGTTCCCAATGTGTCACAGCAATCCAAACAATGCTGACTTGACCAAAAAAAAAAATGCTGAGAGTTTGATCAAATTTTTTATTTTACTTTTCAGTAGCCAGCATTTTCATGTCTTAAAATAAACTGAATGTGACCTTGTGCAATTTTACAAAATCTAGACTAGATTACGAGTGGTGCGCTAATAGTTGCAAGTGAGTGAAAAGGTTTATCACGGCTCTTTGCGCATTCGGAAGTATTACGAGTTGAAAGTAAACACATTCGCTCAAACGCAATTGAATTTAATGCAAGTCGGTTAGCGGGACTTTAGAAATCTAGTTAACTGTTACACTCGACCAAAAAGTTGCACAAAAAACATTAAAAATACTTTTAAAAGTAGAGTTACACTCATAATAATACTATATAATAAAAATTATTTTTACAAAAATTGCATAAAAACATTATAAGGGCTCAAAGATATGATGTCTCAGGTGTTAGAAAAAAAGACTGCAAAGGGATTTCATATAGAGATACATTCACATATCTAAAAATTTATAAGTATATATATATATATATATATATATATGAGTGTGTTTATATGTGTGTACATATGTATTTATATGTGTATATATGTATTTATAGACATATATACACATATAAACACATAAATGCATATGTGTGTATATATACATGAGTGTGTTTATATGTGTGTACATATGTATTTATATGTGTATATATGTATTTATAGACATATATACACATATAAAAACATAAATGCATATGTGTGTATATATATATATGAGTGTGTTTATATGTGTGTACATATGTATTTATATGTGTATATATGTATTTATAGACATATATACACATATAAACACATAAATGCATATGTGTGTATATATATATATATATATATGAGTGTGTTTATATGTGTGTACATATGTATTTATATGTGTATATATGTATCTATAGACATATATACACATATAAACACATAAATGCATATGTGTGTATATATATATATGAGTGTGTTTATATGTGTGTACATATGTATTTATATGTGTATATATGTATTTATAGACATATATACACATATAAACACATAAATGCATATGTGTGTGTATATATATATATATATATATATATATACTGTATATATGTGTGCATCGAAGTGCTTTGTAGTCAAGTAGCTAAAAACATGTAAAATCCTATTTATGCAATATTCATATTTAATAAAATGCTTAACTATCGGCTAGATCTAGATAGCTAGATACGAGTTTTGCGTTATGAGAGGTGCGGTGCTAACTTGCATGTTATTGTCACCGCTCTCTTACCTACAGCGCTGGTATTACAGGTATTTATAAACCTGTCGTTAAACGACAAGAAGTGAGCGTAGAGCAAACTTGTGCTCCATACTGCACTCCAATACCAGCGCTGCTTAAGTCAGCAGTGAGCTGGTTGTACGTGCTTCCCCATAGACAGCAATGGGGAGAGCCAGCTGAAAAAAAGCCTGCAATAAAGCAGCGTAAAGCTCCGTAACGCAGCCCCATTGATTCCTATGGGGAAACAAAATTTATGTTTACACCTAACACCCTAACATGAACCCCGAGTCTAAACACCCCTAATCTTACACTTATTAACCCCTAATCTGCCACCCCCGACACCGCCGACACCTACATTATATTTATTAACCCCTAATCTGCTGCCCCTAACATCGCCGCCACCTACCTACATTTATTAACCCCTAATATGCCGCCCCCAACGTCGCCGCCACTATACTAAAGTTATTAACCCCTAAACCTAAGTCTAACCCTAACACCCACTAACTTAAATGTAATTAAAATAAATCTAAAGAAAACCTACTATTAATAACTAAATAATTCCTATTTAAAACTAAATACTTACCTGTAAAATAAACCCTAAGATAGCTACAATATAACTAATAGTTACATTGTATCTAGCTTAGGGTTTATTTTTATTTTACAGGCAAGTTTGTATTTATTTTAACTAGGTAGCATAGTTACTAAATAGTTAGTAACTATTTACTAACTACCTAGCTAAAATAAATACAAATTTACCTGTAAAATAAAACCTAACCTGAGTTGCACTAACACCTAACCTTACACTACAATGAAATAAATTACATTAATTAAATACAATTAACTAAATTAAATACAAATACCTAAATTACAAAAAACAAACACTAAATTACACAAAATAAAAAACAAATTACATGATATTTAAACTAATTACACCTAATCTAATAGCCCTATCAAAATAAAAAAAGCCCCCCAAAAATAAAAAATCCCCCCAAAATAAAACCCCCCCTAGACTAAACTAAACTACCAATAGCCCTTAAAAGGGCCTTTTGCGGGGCATTGCCCCAAAGAAATCAGCTCTTTTACCTGTAAAAAAAATACAAACAACCCCCCAACAGTAAAATCCACCACCCACACAACCAACCCCCCAAATAAAACCCTAACTAAAAAAAACTAAGCTCCCCATTGCCCTGAAAAGGGCATTTGGATGGGCATTGCCCTTAAAAGGGCATTTAGCTCTATTGCTGCCCAAACGCTAATCTAAAACTAAAACCCACCCAATAAACCCTTAAAAACCTAACACTAACCCCGAAGATCCACTTACAGTTTTGAAGACCGGACATCATTCGTCAACAAAGCCAGGAGAAGTCCTCAACGAAGCGGCAAGAAGTCCTCAACGAAGCCAGGAGAAGTCTTCATCCAAGCTGTGAAAAGTGGTCCTCCAGACGGGCAGAAGTCTTCATCCAGACGGCACATTCTATCTTCATCCATCCGGCATGGAGCGGGTCCATCTTCAAAACATCTGGCGAGGAGCTTCCTCTTCTTACGACGACTCCCGACAAATGAAGGTTCCTTTAAGTGACGTCATCCAAGATGGTGTCCCTTAGATTCCAAATGGCTGATAGAATTCTATCAGCCAATCGGAATTAAGGTTGATTGGAACAGAAAATAGAATGCAAGCTCAATCCTATTGGCTGATTGGATCAGCCAATAGGATTGAAGTTCAATCCTATTGGCTAATTGCATCAGCCAATAGGATTTTTTCAACCTTAATTCCGATTGGCTGATAGAATTCTATCAGTCAATCAGAATCTAAGGGACGCCATCTTTGATGACGTCACTTAAAGGAACCTTCATTCGTCGGGAGTCGCCGTAAGAAGAGGATGCTCCTCGCTGGATGTCTTGAAGATGGACCCGCTCCGCGCCGGATAGATGAAGATAGAATATGCTGTCTGGATGAAGACTTCTGCCCGTCTGGAGGACCACTTCTCCCGGCTTGGATGAAGACTTCTCCCAGCTTCGTTGAGGACTTCTTGCAGCTTCGTTGAGGACTTCTTGCAGCTTCGTTGAGGACTTCTTGCAGCTTCGTTGAGGACTTCTCCCGGCTTCGTTGATGATGGATGTCCGTTCTTCAAAACTGTAAGTGGATCTTCAGGGTTAGTGTTAGGTTTTTTAAGGGTTTATTGGGTGGGTTTTAGATTAGGGTTTGGGCAGCAATAGAGCTAAATGCCCTTTTAAAGGCAATGCCCATCCAAATGCCCTTCTCAGGGCAATGGGGAGCTTAGGTTTTTTTAGTTAGGGTTTTATTTGGGGAGTTGGTTGTGTGGGTGGTGGGTTTTACTGTTGGGGGGTTGTTTGTAATTTTTTTACAGGTAAAAGAGGTGATTTTTTGGGGGCAATGCCCCGCAAAAGGCCCTTTTAAGGGCTATTGGTAGTTTAGTTTAGGCTAGGGTTTTTTTTATTGGGGGGGGGGGTATTTTGATAGGGCTATTAGATTAGATGTAATTCGTTTAAATATCTTGAAATTTGTTTTTTATTTTGTGTAATTTAGTGGGGTTTAGTGTTTTTTTTTTGTAATTTAGGTAATTGTATTTAATTTAGGTAATTTATTTAATTGTAGTGTACGGTTAGGTGTTAGTGTAAGACAGGTTAGGTTTTATTTTACAGGTAAATATGTATTTATTTTAGCTAGGTAGTTAGTCAATAGTTAATTACTATTTAGTAACTATTCTACCTAGTTAAAATAAATAAAAACTTGCCTGTAAAATAAAAATAAACCCTAAGATAGATACAATGTAACTATTAGTTATATTGTAGCTAGCTTAGGGTTTATTTTACAGGTAAGTATTTAGTTTTAAATAGGAATTATTTAGTTATTAATAGTAGGTTTTCTTTAGATTTATTTGAATTATATTTAAGTTAGTGGGTGTTAGGGTTAGACTTAGGTTTAGGAGTTAATAACTTTAGTATAGTTGGGGGCAGCATATTAGGGGTTAATAAATGTAGATAGGTGGCGGCGATGTTAGGGATGGCAGATTAGGAGTTAATCATATTTAACTAGTGTTTGCTATGCGAGAGTACGGCGGTTTAGGGGTTAGTATGCTGATTATAGTGGCGGCGATGTCCGGAGCGGCAGATTAGGGGTTAATAATTTTATTTTAGTGTTTGCAATGCGGGAGGGCCTCGGTTTAGGGGTTAATTGGTAGTTTATGGGTGTTAGTGTACTTTTAAGCACTTTAGTTATGAGTTTTATGTTACAGCTTTGTAGCGTAAAACTCATAACTACTGACTTTAGAATGCGTTACGAATCTTGACGGTATAGGGTGTATCGCTCACTTTTTGGCCTCCCAGGAAAAGCTTGTAATATCGGCGCTATGAAAATCCCATTGAAAAAAGACTTTACGCAATTTGGCCAAAAAAATGTGCGGTGCCCCTAAACCTGCAAATCTCGTAATAGCAGCAGTAGTGAAAAAGCAGCGTTATAACCTGATAATGCTGCTTTTTCACCATAACGCAAAACTCGTAATCTAGCCGAATATATTTAATGTTAATATTTCACATTCGAATATTAATATAGGGCAATATGTTCTAAATATTTATAAATAGATATTACTATATAGCTATATATATTTTACTAAAAAATATCATTTATATATATATATATATATATATATATATATATAAAAATATATATAAATAAAAAATAGAAATTATTCTGCTACGTGAAGAACATTGGAATGTGAAATATTAATTTCTTTCATATTGGTGGCAAGAGTTCACGATCTGTTATGTATGGGATATACATTCCTACCAGTAGAAGGCAAAGTTTCCCAAACCTCAAAAGCCTATAAAACCCCTCCCACCTCACTCATACCTCAGTTTTATACTTTGCCTCCTTAGGAGGTGGTTGAAACATGATGATGTGCTTGATTTCTTCAGATCATATTGAAGCCCGGTTCCCATCAGAGTTCAGAGCTTGTGAGAGGGATGTGATTAGAGTGTTGCCTCATGATACAATGTTTTCACCTCATGGAAAATCTTTCATGGGCTATCTGTAAATTTGGTCGCAGCGACTCATCTTCTGCCTCCCTTTAAAGATCGTTATACTCCTATTCCATTACCTCTACTGATATGTTTCAGTGCTGGCTTGGCTGTCTGCTATTAAGTGGGCGAGTGTCTATGGGTAAGTATATTGAGTTTTTGTCATAAAAGACCTTATTTTCAGGTTATGGATTTAATTTCTCAGTGAAAAAAGCTGTTTTTATTTTATTCCTCCCTTTGTTACTTGTGGACTTCCACATCTTGGGTATTATATCCCATATTTAACAGCTTTAGGACTCTCACCACCTATATGAAAGAAAACATAATTTATATCTTACATGATAAATCAATTTATTTTATGGTAGCCAGAGTCCACGAGGCCCCACCCGTTTGGTGACATTTTTTGTTTAGTAGATCATTTTTACTGCTCCTCATTATTGGCTTTTACACTTCCTAAGCACCTCACCCCTTGGCTATACGGCAAACTGAAGTACGTGTGAGGATAAATCAGATAAACAGTTTTGCTAAAGGGGCAAGTATTTAGTGTGACCTCCCCTTACGGTTGAGCAATAACAGGAACCTGGATCTCGTAAACCTAATTGACCCGTGATAGGGAAATACATTTTGAGTCTAACAATAATTTTACTAGAGGGAGTCTGCAAACAAAAACCTGTAAATAAAACATTGGCAGCAACATATGTTATGTCCCTAAACAGAAGCTGGCATGGAAACCCTGATTTGTCACTGGTTTTATGCAGATTCAGTGGACCATTTAGGCACCATCTGCAGGGTCTTCACAATACACAATACCAAAAAGATTTCCTTTCACAGTATACTGCATATGTTTGTTACGGCAAACACTTTTTTATTGAAAAATAAAACACGCATAAACGCACACACACGCAAGCACACACACATACACATAAACAAACGCACACGCAAGCACACACATACACATATAAACAAACGCACACGCAAGCACACACATACACATATAAACAAACGCACACACATGCAAGCACACACACACATACACATATAAACAAACACGCACACACATAAACAAACGCACACGCAAGCACGCACACATACACATAAACACACGCACAAACACACACACATACACATGCACAAATGCACACACAAACACATATAAACACACGCACAAACACACACACATACACATGCACAAATGCACACACATACACATATAAACACACGCACAAACACACACACATATAAACACACGAACAAATGCACACACACGCAAGCACATACACATATAAACACACGCACAAAAACACACATATACACATATAAACACACACACAAACGCACACACATACACATATAAACACACGCACAAACGCACACACACGCAAGCACACATATACACATATAAACACACGCACAAACACACACACATGCACATATAAACAAACGCACACATACACATATAAACACACACACAAACGCACACACATACACATATAAACACACACACATACACATATAAACACATGCACAAACGCACACACAAGCAAGCACACACACATGCACATATAAACACACGCACAAATGCACACACACACAAGCACACACGCATACACATATAAACACATGCACAAACACACACACATACACATATAAACACACGCACAAACGCACACACAAGCAAGCACACACATGTACACATATAAACACATGTACAAACACACACACATACACATATAAACACACGCACAAACGCACACACAAGCAAGCACACACATGTACACATATAAACACATGCACAAACACACACACATACACATATAAACACACGCACAAACGCACACACACGCAAGCACACACACATACACATATATAAACACACACGCACAAACACACACACATATAAACACACACAAGCACAAATACACACATGCACACGCACAAATGCACACACATACACATATAAACACACACACACAAACGCACGCACACACCTACACATATATAAACACACGCACAAGCGCACACACACATACACATATATAAACACAAATGCACAAACACACACGCACACACACACACATATATAAGCACACACATGCACAAATACACACATGCACATGCGCAAATGCACACACATACACATATAAACACACGCGCACAAACGCACACACACACGCAAGCACACACACATACACATATATAAACACACGCGCACACATACACATATATAAACACACGCACAAACACACACATGCGCACACACACACATATATAAGCACACACAAGCACAAATGCAAACATGCACACATGCAAACGCACACACATACACATATAAACACACGCACAAATGCACACACATATAAACACACGCACAAACACAAACACACATGCACATATAAACGCACGCACAAACACACACACATACACATATATAAACACACATGCACACACACGCATATAAACACACGCACAAATGCACACACATACATATATAAACACGCATAAACGCACACGTAAGCATACACACATACACATATATAAAAACACACGCACAAACACATACGCGCACATACACATATATAAGCACACACAAACACACACATGCACATGTGCAAATGCACACAAACACACACTCACAAATGCACACACATGCAAGCACACACACATATATAAACACACATACAAATGCACATAGACCAAATCACACACACATACACATATATAAACTCACACGCACAAACACACATACACGCGCACATACACACATACACATATATAAGTACACACAAGCACAAATACACACATGCACATATATAAGCACACACAAGCACAAATACACACATGCACATACGCAAATGCAAACACATACACATATACATGCACAAACGCACATACACATATATAAACACTCACGCACAAACACACACACGTGCACATACACATATATAAGCACACACAAGCACAAATACAAAAATTTCCTGGCCTGTGTCAGAAAAATCTTCATCAATAGTGAATCTATTATGGTCCCTAAGAATCATGTAGCAGGGGAAAACTAAATGTATGCTTACCTGATAAATTTATTTATTTCTTGACACGGTGAGTCCACGGATCATCATCAATTACTTTTGAGAATATCTCTCCTGGCCAGCAGGAGGAGGCAAAGAGCACCACAGCAAAGTTGTTAAATATCACTCCCCTACCCACAACCCCAGTCATTTGACCAAAGGGAAAGGAGAGAAAGGAAGGAACACAAGGTGCAGAGGTGCCTGAGGTTTATATAAAAATAAACTGTCTTAATACAGGGCGGGCCGTGGACTCACCGTGTCAAGAAATAAATACATTTATCAGGTAAGCATAAATTTTGTTTTATTTCTAATGACACAGTGAGTCCACGGATCATCATCAATTACTGTTGGGAAGCAATACCCAAGCCAGATGACACAGATGATAAAGGAGGGACAAGGCAGGAACCTAAAAAGAAGGCACCACTGCTTGAAGAACCATTCTCCCAAAAGAAGCATCAGCCGAGGCAAAAGTATCAAATTTATAGAATTTGGAAAAAGTGTGCAAAGATGACAGGTATGCTAGGCTGAAGTTCCAAGGAACTGCCAGAGCAATGATCAGAAATGCCTGCGTATCTCTTGCCATATATCGGAAGTTTGGCATTCTGATGAGAAGCCATGAGATCCAACTCCGGCTGCCCCCACATGAGGGTCAAGCTGGAAAACACATCCGAATGAAGTTCCCACTCCCGGGATGAAAAGTCTGTCTGCTCAGAAAATCCGCTTCCCAATGTGTCCATTCCTGGGATATGGATCGCAAAAAGATAGCAGTTGTGGGTCTCTGCCCACTGAATAATTCGGGCCACCTCTTTCATGGCCAAGGAACTCTGAGTTCCCCCCTGGTGGTTGATGTAGGCCACCGAGGTTATGCTGTCCAACTGGAATCTGATAAACCAGGCTAAGGTTAACTGAGGCCAGGCCAGAAGAGCATTTAAGATTGCTCTCAGCTCCAAGATGTTTATGGGCAAGACTGACTCCTCCTTGGTCCATAAACCCTGAGCCTTAAACGAGCCCCATACTGCGCCCCAACCTAGAAGGCTGGCATCTGTGGTCACAATAACCCAGGAGGGTCTACGGAAGCAAGTAACCTGAGAGAGATGATCCTGAGAAAGCCACCATGGAATAGAGTCTTTACGCCTGATCTAGATCTACATGCGGAGACAGGTCCGTATAGTCCCGTTCCATTGTCTGAGCATGCATAACTGCAGAGGTCTGAGATGGAACTGAGCAAACGGAATGATGTCCATGGAAGCCACCATCAGACCGATTACCTCCATACAATGAGCCACTGACGGCCGTAGAGAGGACTAAAGGGCAAAACAAAAGTCGAAAATCTTTTTTCTTACCTCCGTCAGAAAAATCTTCATTAACAGGGAGTCTATTATGGTCCCCAAATATACGACCCTTGTAGCTGGAACCAGAGAACTTTTTGCCCAATTCACCTTCCATCCATGGGATTGAGGAAAAGACAACAAGATCTCTGTGTGAGATTCTGCTTGTTGAAAAGATGGCGCCTGAACCAGAATGTAATCCAGATAAGGTGCCACTGCAATAACTCTAGATTGAAGCACAGCTAAAAGAGCCCCCAGAACCCTTGAAAAATTCTGGGAGCTGTGGCAAGGCCGAATGGAAGGGCCACGAACTGGAAATGATTGTCCAAAAAGGCGAATCTCAAAAACTTGTGATGGTCCCTGTGAATGGGAACATGAAGGTATGCATCCTTTAGGTCTATGGTTGTCATGAACTGACCCTCTTGTACCAAGGGAAGAATGGCGCCTATAGTCTCCATCTTGAAGTATGGAACTCTGAGAAACTTGTTTAAACATTTTTGATCTAAAATTGGTCGAAAAGTTCCCTCCTTTTTGGGAACTATGAACAGATTTGAGTAAAATCCCAGACCTCTTTCCTGAAAGGGAACTGGAACTATTACCCCTAGCGAGGCAAGGTCCTTGACACAATGTAAGAACGCCTCTCTTTTTATCTGGTCTACAGATAATCTGGAGAGGAGAAACCTGCCTCTGGGAGGAAAAGAATTGAAGTCTATTTTGTATCCCTGGGAGACAATGTCCACCACCCAGGGATCCGGTAAATCTCTTATCCAAGCCTGGGAAAAAAAAGAGAGTCTGCCACCTACAAGTTCTGCTCCCGGAGGAAGACTTGCCTTTAAAGTTATGAAAGGAACAAAAATTACTCTGACGTCCCTTCTGCTTATTCTTTTTATCTTGAGGAAGAAAAGAACCCTTCCCTCCAGTAATATCTGAGATAATTTCTGCCAAACCAGGTCCAAACAAGGTCTTACACTTGTAAGGAATAGCCATGAGCTTAGATTTAAATGAAACATCCGCAGACCAGGACTTCAACCACAAGGCCCTGTGGGCTAGGACCGCAAAACCAGAGGCTCCCAGTTTAATAACCTGTAAGGAAGCATCTGTAATGAAGGAATTGGCTAACTTAAGAGCCTTAATCTTGTCCTGGATCTCATCAAGAGGAGTATCTGTCTGAAGAGATTCAGACAACGCATTAAACCAGTAAGCCGCAGCACTGGTAACAGTGGCGATACACACCGCAGGTTGCCATTGTAGACCCTGGTGGACATACATCTTTTTTAGCAAAACCTCTATGGGAATAGTAGTCTTCTTGACTAAAGTGGAGATCGCTACTTCTACCTTAGGAACCATCTGCCACGACTCCTTAATAGAATCCGCTAAATTAAACATCTTCTTAAAAATAGGAGATGGAGAAAAGGGAATACCAGGTCTTTCCCATTCTCAAGCAATAATCTCTGCAGCACGGTCAGGAACAGGAAGAACCTCCAGCGCGGAAGGAACATCAAAGTATTTGTTCAATTTACTAGATTTTTTAGGATTGACTATGATAGTTGTGTCAGAGTCGTCCAAAGTAGCCAAAACCTCCTTAAGTAATAAGCGAAGGTGTTCTAGCATAAATCTGAAGGATACCACTTCAGCATCAGAAAATGGAATTACACTGTCTGAGTCTGAGATTTCCCCCTCAGATGCTAACGACATGTCTTCTTCCTCAAGCTTATGGGAAGGGACACTCTGGATAGCCAGAACTTGATCAGAAACCTTATTAACTGTTTCCTTAAATTTCCTTTTACGCCTTCCCTGCAACATGGGGAAAGCTGACAAGGCCTCAGATACTGCAAGGGATACCTGGGAAGTAATGTCTTGTAGAGAAAATCCTACAGGATTGCAAGAGGAAACACAGGGCACTGTATGTGGAGACTGAAAACGTTGGGACGCTTGAGGAGAAAGCTGCAGCATATCTGCAACAGGAGACACCTGAACAGCATTTGCCTGGGATAATGGTGGCTCATGGTCAAATATTTTATCTCTATAACATAAAGTTCTCTCAATGCATGAGGAACAAAAAGGAAGTGGGGGTTCCACCTGAGCATCAAAACATAACTGACAATTATGGGATAATGGTTTGAAAAACCTCTTGATCCATCTTATGTAATAAATAAGGATAAAGTGTAAAAATTCTTTATTTGAAAATAAAAAATAAATGTGTACTGTGTCTTTAAATAGAAATGTGTGTTAGCACAACAAACCAAATAGACCTCAGGTTACCTATACACCTTAGTACCTGTTCTGCAGCTCATTTTCAAATACAGAGCAGTTACAGAGCCCTAACTGCCGAAAAAAAAACGGCTTACAACAGTAATCTCCATGACCAAAAGTTAAAGTATAAAAACTACTATAACACACTGAGCCACCATTAATCACCTCACAGTCTCAATGCCCAAACTGCCTAAAAGAAACCCCAAACATGAAGGTTTCATAAAGTCCCATATTAAATAAGACAGCTTTTAGCTGTAACAAGTGCCAGCAATCTCCTTGCAAAAGAAAATTAAAATGGCACTTACCTAAAAGTGCTGTCCGGCAGCAGGACAGCTCACCTGGTTTGAGAGGGTGCAGCATCTCACATGGACCTGTGAAGAGAGAAAAACTGAGTAAACCTACTCAGGTTTTCCAGTTAGGGCAGCAGATTATTGAGAAAACGCAGTGAGGATTGTACCTCACAAGTTCTCAAGTGGTCAAAAGCCACCACTGCCCTACTGAAGAGACTGATGTGGACTAGGCTAGACCCCAGAAAAGAACAGAGTAAGCTTACTCTGCTAAAAAAAAAATCTTAATTGAAGAAAACTTCTCATCAGACACCTAAACTTCACCTCCTCCTTGCACTACAGGCAAAGAGAATGACTGGGGGATTGTGGGTAGGTGAGTTATATTTAACAGCTTTGCTGTGGTGCTCTTTGGCTCCTCCTGCTGGCCAGGAGAGATATTCCCAACAGTAATTGATGATGATCCGTGGACTCACCTTGTCATTAGAAAGAAAGGAAGCTTTTTTTTTCAGATTCAAATTCCATCTGAGGGAAAGAAGAAAAGACAACCCTGTTCCTGCACTGAAACTGGAACTATCACTTCCTGGGAGGAAAGATGTTTTATACATTTCAAGAACGCCTCTCTCTTTATCTGGTCTGCAGATATTCTTAAGAGATGGAATCTGCCTCTGGGAGGAAAGATCTTTAATTCCAATTTGTAACCCTGGGATACTATGTCAACAGTCCAGGGATCTGGGACATCTCGTACCCAGGCTTGAGAGAACTGACAAAGTCTGCCCCCCACCTGATCCGATCCTAGATTTGGGGCAAACCCTTCATGCTGATTTGGAATCAGCTGTGGTTTTCTTTGATTGTTTCCCCTTGTTCCAAGACTGATTGGGTTTCCAAGAAGACTTGGATTGTTCCTGGTTGGAAGAAGAAGGGGAAGGCTTTCCTCTGAAGTTACGAAAGGAACGAAAATTACTCTGACGTCCTTTAGGCCTATTCTTCTTATCTTGAGGTAGAAAAGACCCTTTTCCACCCGTAATATCAGAGATAATTTCTGCCAAACCTGGTTTAAACAAGGTTTTGCCCTTGTAAGGAATCTCCAGAAGCTTGACTTTAGAGGAAACGTCCGCAGACCAGGATTTCAACCATAATGCCCTGCGGTATAGGACAGCGACAGTTTTAGCTCCAAGTCTAACAACCTGTAAAATGGCATCTGCAATAAAGGAATTGGCCAACTTAAGAGCTTTAATCCTATCTTGAATTTCATCCAAGGAAGTCTCTACTTTAATAGAATCAAACAAGGCATCGAACCAATAAGATGCTGCACTAGTCACGGTGGCAATACAGACTGCAGGTTGCCATTGGAGACCTTGATGAACATAAATCTTTTTAAAATAAGCCTCCAGCTTCTTGTCCATCAGATCCTTAAAAGAGAAGCTATCCTCAATAGGAATAGTGGTTCTCGTAGCCAGAGTGGAAATGGCCCCTTCAACTTTGGGTACAGTATACCAAGGGTCTTTAATGGAGTCATCGACAGGAAACATTTTCTTAAAAATCGGAGACTGGGAAAAAGACACCCCTGGTTTCTCCCATTCCTGTGAGATAATGGGGCATATGTATCAAGCTCCGTATGGAGCTTGATGCCCCGTGTTATGGAGCAGCGGTCACAAAGACCGCTGCTCCATAACCTGTCCGCCTGCCGGAAATTAACCCGGTCGAGTACGATCGGGTTGATTGACACCCCCTGCTGATGGCCCATTGGCAGCGAGTCTGCAGGGGGCGGCATTGCACCAGCAGCTCTTGTGAGCTGCTGGTGCAATGCTGAATACAGCGAGCGTATTGCTCACCGTATTCAGCGATGTCTGTCGGACCTGATCCGTTCTGTCAGATCAGGTCCGACAGACATTGATAACTAGAGGTCAATGTCCCTAGCATGGTCCGGCACAGGAAAAACCTCCGAAGTGGAAGGTTCATCAAAGAAACAATTAAGTTTACTAGATTTCTTAGGAGTGACAACAACAGGGGTATCGGAGTCATCCAAAGTAGCTAAAACCTCCTTTAACAATACACGAAGGTGTTCAAGCTTAAATCTGAAGGATACCACCTCAGTCTTAGAAGAAGGAATTATACTGTTCGAATCTGAGATTTCACCCTCAGACAGTCCCGATGTATCTTCCTCATCAGACTTATGAGAAAGGGCAACTTGGGAAGCAGAACTGAGGACAGGCACCTTACTTTCTGAAATTTTAGATTTCCTCTTGCGTTTTCCCTGTAATCTGAGAATGACAGCTAATGCCGCAGATATCGCTGAAGATACCTAGGCAGCAATTTCTGCTTTTAAATAAACTTACTCCACTAGGAGTTATAGAGGAACTGCAGGGCACTGCATGTGATGCAATTGAGGCTTGGGAAGTAGCAGGATAAATCTGAGGTATTATTTTAACAGCATCATCCTGAGAGACATTAGGCTCAAAAATGTTACCTTTATTTTGCAAGGTTTTCTTTAAACATAAAAACAAAATTGCATAGGAGCGCAATTTGTGCATCTAAACATAATAAGCATTAATTCATGAGAGCAGGCTCTTGCTCCATATCAGACATGTTGTGAAACAGTACATAAACTTGTACAGATAAGTTTCAAACGCCTAGATTTGGAGTTTTGCGTTAGCCGTCAAAACCAGCGTTAGAGGCTCCTAACGCTGGTTTTTACCGCCCGCTGGTATTTGGAGTCAGTCATTAAAGGGTCTAACGCTCACTTTGCAGCCGCGACTTTTCCATACCGCAGATCCCCCTACGCCAATTGCGTAGCCTATCTTTTCAATTGGATCTTTCTAACGCCGGTATTTAGAGTCTTGGCTGAAGTGAGCGTTAGAAATCTAACGACAAAACTCCAGCCGCAGAAAAAAAACAGGAGTTAAGAGCTTTCTGGGCTAACGCCGGTTCATAAAGCTCTTAACTACTGTGCTCTACAGTACACTAACACCCATAAACTACCTATGTACCCCTAAACCGAGGCCCCCCCACATCGCCGCCACTATATTAAATTTTTTTAACCCCTAATCTGCCGACCGCACACCGCCGCCACCTACGTTATACTTATGTACCCCTAATCTGCTGCCCCTAACACCGCCGACCCCATATTATATTTATTAACCCCTAATCTGCCCCCCACAATGTCGCCGCCAGCTACCTACAATAATTAACCCCTAATCTTCCGACCGGTCCTCACCGCTACTATAATAAAGTTATTAACCCCTAATCCGCCTCACTCCCGCCTCAATAACCCTATAAGAAATAGTATTAACCCCTAATCTGCCTTCCCTAACATCGCCGACACCTAACTTCAATTATTAACCCCTAATCTGCCGACCGGACCTCACCGCTACTCTAATAAATGTATTAACCCCTAAAGCTAAGTCTAACCCTAACACTAACACCCCCCTAAAAAAACTAACTCTTATTAAATAAATTATTCCTATTTAAAGCTAAATACTTACCTGTAAAATAAACCCTAATATCACTACAATATAACGAATAATTATATTGTAGCTATTTTTAATATTTATTTTACAGGCAACTTTGTAATTATTTTAACCAGGTACAATAGCTATTAAATAGTTAAGAACTATTTAATAGCTACCTAGTTAAAATAATTACAAAATTACCTGTAAAATAAATCCTAACCTAAGTTACAATTAAACCTAACACTACACTATCAATAAATTAATTAAATACAATACCTACAAATAAATACAATTAAATAAACTAACTAAAGTACAAAAAATAAAAAAGAACTAAGTTACAAAAATAAAAAAATATTTACAAACATTAGAAAAATATTACAACAATTTTAAACTAATTACACCTACTCTAAGCCCCCTAATAAAATAACAAAGCCCCCCAAAATAAAAAAATGCCCTACCCTATTCTAAAATTAAAATAGAAAAGCTCTTTTACCTTACCAGCCCTGAAAAGGGCCATTTGCGGGGCATGCCCCAAATAATTCAGCTCTTTTGCCTGTAAAAAAAACACATACAATACCCCCCCCAACATTACAACCCACCACCCACATACCCCTAATCTAACCCAAACCCCCTTAAATAAACCTAACACTAAGCCCCTGAAGATCTCCCTACCTTGTCTTCACCAAACCAGGTTCACCGATCGGTCCAGAAGAGCCTCCGATGTCTTCATCCAAGCCCAAGCGGGGGCTGAAGAGTGACGTCCATCCTCCGGCTGAAGTCTTGATCCAAGCGGCAAATGAAGAAGTCCATCTTCGGGAAGAAATCTTCATCCTATCCGGGCAGAAGAGGACATCCGGACTGGCAAACATCTTCATCCAAGCCGCATCTTCTATGTTCTTCCATCCGATGACGAGCGGCTGATCTTGAAGACCTCCGGCGCGGATCCATCCCCTTCATTCGACGTCCAACTGAAGAATGAAGGTTCCTTTAAGGGACGTCATCCAAGATGGCGTCCCTCGAATTCCGATTGGCTGATAGGATTCTATCAGCCAATCGGAATTAAGGTAGGAAAATTCTGATTGACAAAAAATATTTTTTTATTTTTTGTACTTTAGTTAGTTTAATTGTATTTATTTGTATTTTATTTAATTAATTTATTGATAGTATAGTGTTAGGTTTAATTGTAGATAATTGTAGGTATTTTATTTAATTAATTTATTGATAGTGTAGTGTTAGGTTTAATTGTAACTTAGGTTAGGATTTATTTTACAGGTAATTTTGTAATTATTTTAACTAGGTAGCTATTAAATAGTTATTAACTATTTAATAGCTATTGTACCTGGTTAAAATAAATACAAAGTTGCCTGTAAAATAAATATAAATCCTAAAATAGCTACAATATAATTATTCGTTATATTGTAGCTATATTAGGGTTTATTTTACAGGTAAGTATTTAGCTTTAAATAGGAATAATTTATTTAATAAGAGTTAATTTATTTCGTTAGATTTAAATTATATTTAACTTAGGGGGGTGTTAGTGTTAGGGTTAGACTTAGCTTTAGGGGTTAATACATTTATTATAGTAGCGGTGAGGTCCGGTCGGCAGATTAGGGGTTAATAATTGAAGTTAGGTGTCGGCGATGTTAGGGAGGACAGATAAGGGGTTAATAATATTTATTATAGGGTTATTGAGGCGGGAGTGAGGCGGATTAGGGGTTAATACATTTATTATAGTAGCGATGAGGTCCGGTCGGCAGATTAGGGGTTAATAATTGTAGGTAGGTGGAGGCGACGTTGGGGGCAGCAGATTAGGGGTTAATAAATATAATATAGGGGTCGGCAGTGTTAGGGGCAGCAGATTAGGGGTTCATAGGGATAACGTAGGTTGCGGCGGTGTACGGAGCGGCAGATTAGGGGTTAAAAAAAATATGCAGGTGTCAGCGATAGCGGGGGCGGCAGATTAGGGGTTAATAAGTGTAAGGTTAGGGGTGTTTAGACTCGGGGTACATGTTAGGGTGTTAGGTGCAGACATAGGAAGTGTTTCCCCATAGGAAACAATGGGGCTGCGTTAGGAGCTGAACGCTGCTTTTTTGCAGGTGTTAGGTTTTTTTTCGGCTCAAAATGCCCCATTGTTTTCTATGGGGGAATCGTGCACGAGCACGTTTTTGAAGCTGGCCGCGTCCGTAAGCACCGCTGGTATTGAGAGTTGCAGTGGCGGTAAATTATGCTATACGCTCCCTTTTTGGAGCCTAACGCAGCCCTTCTGTGAACTCTAAATACCAGCAGTATTTAAAAGGTGCGGCCAGAAAAAAGCATGCGTAGCTAACGCACCCCTTTGGCCGCAAAACTCCAAATCTAGGCCAAAGATTTTAATATTAGCGCTGCGGAATCTGTTGGCGCTCTACAAATAACCGATAATAATAATAATATTCAATTAAAATAAGCCAAGGAAAAAATACTCTTTAAATTGTATCCCATATTAGGATCGATCCCCAGCTAAAATTATGTGAGAAAAGTTAAGAAAAAACATTTAATAATCATCAAATAAACTTCTAAAATACCCCTTAGGCAACCCCACACCTCAATTACTGAGGTGCCTTACTGCTACTAATTAAGACTGGATCATCCAGAAATTGTGAAAAACAACTTTTTCCTCAGAAACGTTACTGCAACTGCCGAGCTCAAATTACTTCTGCGACACAGAGAGGCACTACTTCCTGGTACACTGAGTACCAGAAATAACCGTTTTTTCAAATCTGACAGTTTAAAATGTTGCATTGTTTCATTTCAAAGCAAAGGGGAAATGAATAAGCTGCTGAAATAGAAAATGCAGCCTTACTTTCAGTTTAAACTTGTATTGTTTTATCAAGTAAATACAGTTGCAAGAAAAAGTATGTGAACCCTTTGGAATGATATGGATTTCTGCACAAATTGGTCATAAAATGTGATCTGATCATTATCTAAGTCACAACAATAGACAATCACAGTCTGCTTAAACTAATAACACACAAAGAATGAAGTGTTGCCATGTTTTTATTGAACACACCATGTAAACATTCACAGTGCAGGTGGAAAAAGTATGTGAACCCTTGGATTTAATAACTGGTTGAACCTCCTTTGGCAGCAATAACTTCAACCAAACGTTTCCTGTAGTTTCAGATCAGACGTGCACAACGGTCAGGAGTAATTCTTGACCATTCCTCTTTACAGAACTGTTTCAGTTCAGCAATATTCTTGGGATGTCTGGTGTGAATCACTTTCTTGAGGTCATGCCACAGCATCTCAATCGGGTTGAGGTCAGGACTCTGACTGGGCCACTTCAGAAGGCGTATTTTCTTCTGTTTAAGCCATTCTGTTGTTGATTTACTTCTATGTTTCGGGTCATTGTCCTGTTGCAACACCCATCTTCTGTTGAGCTTCAGCTGGTAGACAGATGGCCTTAAGTTCTCCTGCAAAATGTCTTGATATACTTGGGAATTCATTTTTCCTTCGATGATAGCAATCCGTCTAGGCCCTGACACAGCAAAGCAGCCCCAAACCATGATTCCCCCACCACCATACTTCACAATTGGGATGAGGTTTTGATGTTGGTGTGCTGTGCCTCTTTTTCGCCACACATAGTGTTGTGTGTTTCTTCCAAACAACGCAACTTTGGTTTCATCTGTCCATAGAATATTTTGCCAGTACTGCTGTGGAACATCCAGGTGCTCTTGTGCAAACTGTAAACGTGCAGCAATGTTTTGTTTGGACAGCAGTGGCTTCCTCTGTGGTATCCTCCCATGAAATCCATTCTTGTTTAGTGTTTTACGTATTGTAGATTCACTAACAGGAATGTTAGCATTTGCCAGTGACCTTTGTAAGTCTTTAGCTGACACTCTAGGATTCTTCTTCACCTCATTGAGCAGTCTGCGCTGTGCTCTTGCAATGATCTTTACAGGACGGCCACTTCTAGGGAGAGTAGCAGCAGTGCTGAACTTTCTCCATTTATAGACAATTTTTCATACCGTGGACTGATGAACAGCAAGGCTTTTGGAGATACTTTTATAACCCTTTCCAGCTTTATGCAAGTCAACAATTCCTAATCGTAGGTCTTCTGAGAGCAATGCTTCTTGTGAAAAGCAAACCTGGAACTGGTGTGTGTTTTTTATAGAGCAGGGCAGCTGTAACCAACACCTCCAATCTCATCTCATTGATTGGACTCCAGTTGGCTGACATCTCACTCCAATTAGCTCTTGGAGATGTCATTAGTCTAGGGGTTCACATACTTTTTCCACCTGCACTGTGAATGTTTACATGGCGTGTTCAATAAAAACATGGCAACATTTCATTCTTTGTGTGTTATTAGTTTAAGCAGACTGTGATTGTCTATTGTTGTGACTTAGATAATGATCAGATCACATTTTATGACCAATTTGTGCAGAAATCCATATCATTCCAAAGGGTTCACATACATTTTCTTGCAACTGTATGTGTCAGAAAATAAAGCCTAATAAAAACATTTTACCCTTTCTTTTTAAAAGAGTATAAATGTTAGTCTCACACATGCTACAGTGCCTGCTTCATGCCGCAGTGTAACCCATACAACAGGATTATCTATGTCCCCAAAAAAAGCAGTGTTTTTAATTTGTTAAGTGCATGGTCTCCCAAACTGGTAGAAAAGCACTTACCTGCTCCGCTGTCCGGCATGTAGACAGTTACAAGGTATGAGAGGACACAGTTCCTCCCAGAGACCTTTGAAAAAGAAAGAACAGAGTAGCCAACTCTGGCTTTCTAAACTAGGGCAGCAATTGTTACGGAAACGCAGTAAGTACCTCTTTACAAGTTCCTAACTGCTTTAAAGCCACCACTACCTGACTGCAAGGAATGACGTGGAATACAGCTATACCCCAAAACTTGCTTGTAGATGAAATCAAATTTTTTCTTCAGACACCTAAACTTTACCTCCTCCATGCACCGAAGGCAAAGAGAATAACTGGGGGTTGTGGGTAAGGGAGTGATACTTAGCTGTTTAACTGTGGTGCTCTTTGCCTCCTCCTGCTGGCCAGGAGTGATATTCCCAACAGTAATTACTTAAGTCTTGGACTCACTCACCATATCTTAGGAAAGAAAGCTAGATTGAGTGAATGAAGAATTTTATTGTACCACACTGTATAATTTGTCAATTCTATTGTCTCCCTTATTTTCTTCAAATAAAGTTGGCAAATGTATTTAGAGTACACAGGGCTACAAAAGCTATCAATTATTTTACTTTGTTGCTTTAAACATAGCCACACCCCAGTACAGCATGAACCACCAATCAGTGCACAGGGAGCTCCACCTATAAAATACTGAAGACTCTGCCTCCACTAAAATGTACTCTTGTCATAGAACACACACACAGGCCTCCCTAACTTAGCTTCCAGCTACCTTGTCCCTTCAAAGTCAGCAATTGGAAATCCAAAATATAATTTCTGTAACCACCACAGGTGTACAAGTGTGTGCATAAAATCTGCAATAACAGTTACTCAAACTTGCTTGAAGAGAATAGCAGCAAAAAGAAATAAATTATAATGAGGGTTGAAAGAGAGAAATTGATGTATATTTATAACTTAAATATAAGTTTAGTATAGAACAGTAAAAATCATCAATAACTACTCTGAGAAAAAAAGTACAGATAAAAATAAATGTAAAAAAAAAAAAGAGGAATAGTGAATATCTTTACCCGTACACCCATGAACTTGTCCTTCAGTACGATCCAGGAGAGCAGGAACATAAATGCTTTGTTACAGCAGAACAGAGCAGATACGTCTGTGGCCGTCAGCTTTCTCAGTGCCAGCAAATAGAGGTAATTAGTCAAAGTCCATAATATAGAAAACGGAGCAGTTCTTTTAACAAAGAGTTTCAGAGTCAGGCCATCATCCCCAAAAATACGACTGCATTCCCTGAAGGACAAAAAAATAACAATGGGTTGTCAGTAAATCATACGGAATTTGAAGTCAGAAATAAATCAGGAAATATACAGTAATAAGAAAACATATAGGGCTAGATTACAAGTGGTGCGTTATTGTTTGCGCAAGTTACGATAAGCAATATTGCAATCGCGATAGGTCTAATGCGGTCGGATTAGCGTGCAAGCGATAATTGTTAGTTTTCTTTACATAATACGCTCCATTGAAGTCTATGGGGTGAATGTGTTAGCTCGGTCAAAATATTAGAAGTCCTGGAGTTAGCGCATATCAGGTTTCGCTTGCACGCAACTTGTAATACGCATGCAAACCCACGCTGTTTAAACATTTTCTTCCAGCGGTGTTGCTCGCAAGTGAAAGCACTAAATAGCCACTTGTAATCTGTTATAAGATATTTTATAAACAGATAACTGAAGTTCAATAAAATGACTAAAATTATCCACCTGTAAAAAAATCAGTCTGTGATTAGGTTATAAAACTATTTTAACTCAAATTTTTTGTGTAAAAATCTTTAAACACAAATTTCCAAAAATTCCATTGCATTAATTTTGTTGTTAGCCAATCAACCAATGCCTCAGTAGAGGTTAGACAATGTTTTGCATATTTTATTATTGAATTTAACATGAAAAAATTCTTATAATACCTGAATGCTGATTCTCATAAACTTTAATGTAAGTCTATGGGAATCAATATTCAAAATCTAATTTTCCACTATTAACATTTAATTGGCATATGTTACATTCTATATTCAGATCCTATATTCTATATTCAAATGTTAATATGTTTGATGTGTTTTTACATGTTTTTCTCCTCATATTGAATGATCAAACACTTTTACAAATATATGTATGCAGTCCCTACATACAACACTAGTATCTATTGGTTTGTGAGATTTTTCCATATTGTTTAATAATCAATCAAACAAACAGAAATACCCCCCCCCCACACACACACACACAAACAATAAGCAAGGTTTAAATGTTCTATTTCAAACAAGTAACCCCTCTAATCTGTTTCAGACACAGCCCTACTTGACTGAAGAGAGATCCCAAAAGGTAACTTTACCACTTATTTTTTGTGCAGTTTTTAATATAAAACATTTGAATGTCAGTACCAATGCCAACAGTATTCATTTACAATTATTATACGCTTATAGGCTTCATTCCAATCAGTTTGAATTAGTACACTAAAACACGGTATAGCAGCTTTTAAAATGTATTTCAAAGTCATTTCAAACAATAAGAAGAGAGGCCATTTAATTTAAATTAGAAAAAAACTTTGAATTAGAAAATGGTTTAGTAAGAAAAAACTAGCTAAACACAAAAAGAGGAAGAGGTGTATTAAAGTCTGTTGAAGTGTTTTGAAAGGATTTTCAGAGACTTTAAAGGAACATGAAAGTCAGTATTAAACTTTCACTATTCAGATACAGAATGCAATTAAAATAATACATTTGTTTTCTTGGTATCCACTGTTGACGAGCATATCTAGATATGCTAATGGACGTGCTTGTATCTTAAAGAGACAGTGAAGTCATAATTAAACTTTCACTATTAAGATACAGAATGCAATTAAATAAATCTATTTGTTTTTTTGGTACCCGCTGTTGACGAGCATATCTAAATATGCTAGTGAGCGTGTTTGTGTCTTAAAGAGACAGTCAAGTCATAATTAAACTTTCATGATTCAGATAGAGCAGCAATTTTAGCCAACTTTCTAATTTACTCCTATTATCATTTTTTCTTCGTTCTCTTGGTATCTTTATTTGAAAATCAGGATTGTAAGCTTAAAAGCACATGCTCTATCTGAGCCATGAAAGTTAAATTTTTACTTTTATATCCTTTAAATATCAATTCATGACATCATTTCATATCATTTTAATACATTTTATAATCAACATGTGTACACATCCAATCACAATCATGACATTACATTTATGTGTTAGTATATAATTTGTGTGACAAATACTTAATTTAAAAGGATAGGGCACCCAAAAAATGAGTTTGTGATTCAGAGAGTTTGTGAGACAGAGCATAGCATTTTTTTTTTTAAAGTTTTAAATTTGCTTTGTTCTAATGATATTCTTTGTTGAAGAGATGCCTATGTAGATGTCTGGAGCACTACATGGGAAAAAATAGTGCTCTTGCCAATGGATAGCATTATTGTAAAACTGCTGCCTAAAGTGCTCCAGAAATGTTCCGGCGCCTAAGCATACATACCTGCTTTTCAAACAAAAGATACCAAAAGAACAAAGAAAAATGAATAACAGAAGTAAATTAGAAAGTTGTTTAAAATCAAATGCTCTAATTTTGGGTTTCATATCCATTCAAGTTTATTTTTATGTCAAAACAGGTAAAAAAAAGTGTGTTTAACAGATCCATAATAATGCTTTGATAATAATCATTTCTGATTAATTAATATACCCATGTCAAATTGTCCCCATGAAAAAAGAATCTTTTTTTATAGCGATGCATTTGAAAAGCATAACAAATTGGCCACTGAAAATTCGGAATGATTGAAAAGAATCTTTTTTTTTTTAAATAAAAAATGACAAATCGAAAAGACTTCATATCGCCTGGTAAGTAGCATAAATGATCAACTAAAAAGGGAAAACATTAAAATACATTGTATGTCATAAATAGGAAACAC